>NC_074666.1:36042040-36256789 GCF_029448725.1 Salvelinus fontinalis | reverse complement strand
ATATATGGACGGGCTGCTTAGCTGCCTCACACTCATATTACATTTACATTTTAGTCATTTAGCAGACACAGGGATACCAAGGCCTTTGTGTGAGTTTGAATTGTGTTGCGTAAGTATTTATCTCCCATATATATGGTACTGACACAGGGAGAGTCATGATGCATTTTCACCAATGCATCTGCTGCCACCCCCTACGGCCCACCCCAGCAGTATCATGACACAAAAAGAAAGGAGGACCAAGGCACTCTTCATATAATAAATTAAAATGCCTTTATTAGTATGGCATGTTCAATAGAAAACATTCTATTGACATCCTTTTCTATTGAACATGCCATACTAATAAAGGCATTTTAATTTATTATATGAAGAGTGCCTTGGTCCTCCTTTCTTTTTGATGACCAATTTACATCTTTTACCAAAGAGCACCTTCTATCTACCAAAATATACTATAGTGTACCTTAGTAGCGCTTCCCTTCCTCCTCTTTCTACTAGTATCATGACACAGTTTGAATGTCCCAATTCTTCTGTCTAGATATACCCCCACCCCCCTATTCATTAGCTCTTTCCCTCTTCCTCACACCGCTGGGGGTCCTAGCTCGCCCCCCTCTACCGCCAGGGGTGGTTGTGTTTGTTTCTCGGAGAGGGCCGGATGACCGAGGAAGGCCAATCTTCTCAGTTAGTCCCAGCTGAGGCTACATTCTGTTCAGCCCAGACTGAGACTCCCAGCTAAGCCTGTCTGTTCGCCTTCTCCTCATTGTTCCCATCCTGAACAATAAACAAGGCTTATGTTTTGGTTAATCGAATAACTCGCCGTACGGGCTGCTGACCCAAATAACAACATCAAAGACCACCATGATAAAATGGGAAACCAGAGCAGGTGGGAATCAGAACAAAACCTTTTGTTTTTAAAGACTCTGTATTGATTGTGATTGAAGTGATTAACCGTCTGTGACGGGCAGTGGATTTCAGTACAACTGAGATACTGTAATCATCATTCAAACAGATAATTTGCCATGATGATAATGTCTTCTGCATGGCCTTTGGCCGAGGCATGTACATATGGTCAGCTCTGTTTGAAGTGTGTGTGTGTGTGTGTGTGTGGAGGTGCCTGTGTTTTTATGTAAAGTCTACAAACAGTGAATGTTGATTTCCTGTGAGAGCTCTCTCTCTTCTCTCATCCACTCTGAGAGAGGCTAGCTAGCTCCCACAGGGCCCAGTTAATCAGAGCATCATTAAGGTCTTTGCTGATCGATTGTCTCTTCTGAGAAGCTGACATTTGAGGTGTTCTGAGAGCAGTCCCACCAAGCACGAGCCTCTCCTCCAGATGTTGACACACACACCACTGGAGAACATCCTTCAGGTCCCAGTGTGTGTGTGTGTGTGTGTGTGTGTGTGTGTGTGTGTGTGTGTGTGTGTGTGTGTGTGTGTGTGTGTGTGTGTGTGTGTGTGTGTGTGTGTGTGTGTGTGTGTACTAATCTTGGTCACATTACCGTGGTGTTGTGTTTACCCCTTCTCCCCTTCTACCCGGGGGGCTATTGATCTCTTCCTCACCATGGCAACAGCACGGCCACCTCCAGCACTCACGTCACTGTGTGTGTTATTTACCACGTTTAATGGTATCTCGTTGACCTTGTTAGTCGTTAGAGTATGGCCAGTGGCACGAGGCGTATTGGCAGGTTGACACACACCGCCTGAGTGGGCGCATACATAGAGGCCCATGGCCATCATCACTGCTCCATATAAGGGGAGAGGGCTCAGGTGGGATGTACGGGTATGTCCGCACGTACACAGTGGCTTCACACTGTATCTTGTTATCAACATCAAAAACTGCAATAAACCTGCCATCCTCTTTCAGTTTGATGTGACATGAGGATGGTGTTCAAAATCAAACACATAATATCCAAGTTAGCCCTTCATCGTGATCAATAATGACCCTAGATTTATTATGCTAGTATTAACGTGATATAATAGCTACTAACTCCTAGCATATAAATGAAAATCCTAGCATATAAAAAAACAATATGTTTTAAGATCACATACACCGGATAGGTGTTTAAAGGGTCAGCCATAGTAGTACGGCACCCCTGGAGCAAATTCGAGTTAAGTGCCTTTCTCATGGGTACATCGACAGATTTTTCACCTTGTCGGCTAGGGTATTCGAACCAGCGACCTTTCATTTACTGGCCCAACGCTCTAACAGCTAGGCTAACAGCCGTCTAAATCCATCCCAGTAATTATTATTGACCACAAGAAAAGTATTGTAATAAGGCTTTGCATCCCCAATAGGAATATAGCTTAAAAATATGCGTTACAAATGGCACTCTATTCCCTACATAGTGTACTAGGGCTCTGGTCCAAAGTAGTGCACTATAAGGAAAAGGGTTCCATTTGGGTTTTCCTTTTAAATCGAATATAGCCCCCTCTTGATTACAGTAGTGCCTGTTTTTCCATCTTAATTTAATTTAGAGTCTTGTTTGACCACAGGCCATGTAACAATACGTCTGTGGTATAATAACAACTGACCTCCAGCCAGGGAGAGGGGCTGTTTGAGAGAGAGGCCATGCCGGCTCCACACAGACAGATGAGAAAATATATGAGGCCAGTTTCCTGACACCTACTTCAGCTGAGCCGTGCAACAGAGAGAACACACACAGGCACACGCACACACACCGCACACAGCAGAGTCAATATTCCTACAGGGCTAGTAAAATACTTCAAAGTGACAGTTAATTATGTCCCCATTACATGACCTCTTCAACCCGACAACATGATTTGGAGCTTTTAGAGTCCTGTTAGTAGGGAAATATCCCCTCACGACCCACCTTACTAAATGGAGCAAAATAGGTATCCACAGAACAATACACTAAAATCTGTTGAAACTGAAAGGTATAACCCCCACTAACCTTTACCAAACCAGAATAATGGTTAGGTAGAAAAGGGAAAGGGATCTCAACTGCCCAACCTCCCGTTCTGTGTAACGTTATCAACACTATGGCCTCAGCCTGGCTAGCCAACAGCCTTAAAAACTTCTTATGGCTGCATCCCGCTACCGGGATCGATATGACAGCAGCCAGATAAAGTGCAGGGCGCCAAATTCAAAAAACAGAAATCTCATAATTAAAATTCCTCAAACATGCATGTGTCTTATATCATTTTAAAGGTATTCTTGTTGTTAATCCCACCAAAGTGTCCGATTTCAAATATGCTTTTCAGCAAAAGCACTACAAACAATTATGTTAGGTCACCATCAAACCACAATAAGCACAGACATTTTTCCAGCGAAAGATAGTTGTCAGAAAAAGCAGAAATAGAGATAAATTTCAACAGAAATACTCATCATAAATGTAGATGATAATACAAGTTATACACATGGAATTATAGATATACCTCTCCTTAATGCAACCGCTGTGTCAGATTTCAAAAAAACTTTACAGAAAAATAAACCATGCAATAATCTGAGACGGAGCTCAGAACAATAGCCAAATTAGCCGCCATGTTGGACTCAACAGAAACCAGAAAATACATGATAAATGTTTCCTTAGCTTTGATGAACTTCATCAGAATGCAGTCCTAGGAATCCCAGGTCCACAATAAATGCTTGATTTGTTCGATAATGTCAGTTATTTATGTCCAATTAGCTACTTTGGTTCGCGCCTTCGGTAAACAATTCCAAAGTCAGAAAGCGCCTCCACTATAACGTGACGAAATGTCCAAAAGTTCCGTAACAGTCAGTAGAAAAACATGTCAAACGATGTACTGAATCAATCTTTAGACTGTTGTTAACATACATCTTGAATAACTTTCCAATCGGAGAATTAGATTGACTTCAGAAGAGCGATGGAACGGACGTCCTACTCATGTGAAGGTGCATGGTGAATGCGTGATCAGCTCGTGGAAGTGATTACTCATTCCTGTCTCCTTCGGCCCCCCTTCACATTAGAGTCATCAGACAAGTTCTGTTGACTGTTGACATCTAGTGGAAGCCGTAGGAAGTGAAAACTCATCTATATCTCGCTGTCATTTTAATTGAGAGCTTGGTTGAAAATCTGACACCTCAGAAACAATTCAAACAGGAAGTGGAACTTCTCAGGTTTTTGCCTGCCATATGAGTTCTGTTATACTCACAGACATAATTCAAACAGTTTTAGAAACTTCAGAGTGTTTTCTATCCAATATGAATAATAATATGCATATATTAGCAACTGGGACTAAGGAGCAGGCCGTTTAATATGGGCACCTCTGTGCACCTTTCATCCAAGCTACTCAATACTGCCCCTGCAGCCATAAGAAGTTAAGAAGAGATGTTTGACTGTGACAGGCTGTCTGTCTCCACACATTAGCAGGTCATTAGTGGTCCTCTGTCGGACCAGGGCAGGTCGGCCATGATGGTGAACATAGTTGGTGTCGTCAGAGAAGGCCTGTGGCCATATCTGTTCCTACTACTGGGATGTGCCATGAGATGGAATGTAATTTTAGAGCTCGAATCTGATGCCCATGGCATCAAATACAGATGAATGAATTAATTCAATAATTAATTAATTATTTAGACATGTACGGCTGTTGTCCTGACACAAAAACATATGGATGTTTCTGCAGTATTATGCAACACTCAATATTAATGTCATTGAGCATCTCACACGTGTTGTACAGCCGTTCACAAGTTTTGTCACGTTCCCCCTAAAAATATCTGGTGTGTTAAACCACCGGACCCACAATTTGAGGAGGAATTCAAACACATGGATGCTCACATGGAAATTACGCATCATCATATACTGTAACAGTCACCTCAGAGCCATGTACTGAAATAAATTCTCATTCAGCTATTAGCCAAAGCCTCTTATTGCATTCCAGAAACCAGAGAATGATTATTCTCCTCAGCAGAACCACTGAGTGTAAAAGTAGACCATAGAATACCAGTAGGTGCCAATGACTGAAACGGGAGGTAGCCTAGCGGTTAAGACCGTTGGACCAGTAACCAAAAGGTTCGAATCCCCGAGCCGACTAGGTGAAAAGCTGTCGATGTGCCATTGAGCAAGTCACGTAACCCTAATTGCTCTGGATAAGAGCGTTGACTAAAATGAATACCGCACAGCTATATACCATTCAGTTTGTGTATGAAGGAAACGATCAGATAAGCAGTCCATCAAGATGGAGACCATGTCCATCTCCCAGTTAAAGGAGAGCATAGCTGCAAATACAGCCATTGTACAGTAGAGTCCATTCAGTTGGTGTGCTAGAGAAATAAACATATATAATATGTTAATAATTATATATAAATAAACTACTGTAACTATCAAGGTTGGCTGTTTTCATCACAGTGGATTTGCAGTGTCTTAGGAACATCAGCAGTGAGTCAGAATTATGAACAAGGTACCATGGCAACAGAGGACAGGGTGGAGGGATGACTCATTTCACCACCCAACATGCCTAAAAACAAGATCTCTATTGATCTAACAACTCATTCAATCATTTAAAGCTAGTTTATTTTTAGTCACCTTTAACCTTGTCTTAATTAGGGATAGGCCCCTTTTTCTCCACCTCCTGTCTGAATGACGTGCCAAAAAGTAAACTGCCTGTAGCTCAGGCCCTGAAGCTAGGATATGTATATAATTGGTACCATTGGAAAGAAAACACTTTGAAGTTTGTAGAAATGTTAAAATAATGTAGGAGAATATAAGACAATAGATATGGTAGGAGAAAACCAACCAGAATGTTTTTTTTTGAGAGAGACCGTCCTCTTAGAAATGCAAGAGAAAGGTCATATTGAAAATTAGCTCCCTGGATGCAATTCCTATGGCTTCCACAAGGTGTCAGCAGTCTATGTTCAAGGTTTCAGGCTTGTGACTTCAAAAACTAATAAGAAATATCAGTTTTAGAAGGACACAGTCTTGGAAATTCGTGTTTGTGCGCCCCATGAAGACATTACGCACCTGCTAAAATCGGTTTCCTATTGAACATACTTCTTTCCGAAATAAATCTTATAGTTTGATTACATTTTAGGGTGTCTGAGGAGTAAATACAAATGTATTTTGACTTGTTGAAACAATGTTTAGGGGTAGATTTTCGGATTCCTTTCTCTGCAAGTTGAACGAGTGGATTACTCAAATCGATGGCGCCAACTAAACTGACTTTTTGGGATATAAAGAAGGATTTTATCTAACAAAACGACCCTACATGTTGTAGCTGGGACCCTTTGGATGACAAATCAGAGGAATATTCAAAAAGTAAGTGAATATTTAATCGTTATATGTGAATGTATGAAATACATGTGGGGCGCCGTCCTCAAACAATCGCATGGCATGTTTTTGCTGTAATAGTTACTGTAAATTGGACACTGCAGTTAGATTAACAAGAATTGAAGCTTTCAGCCGATATAAGACACTTATATGTACCTAAATGTTTAAAATCCATAATATTTATGATTATTTATTTGAATTGCGCGCCCCCCAGTTTCACCGGAAGTTGTCCTGCTAGCAGAACACCGATCCTTAAGAAGTTTTAATACCCTTATTGACTTGTGTGCTTGGTTGAGCAAAGTACAGCAGTCTGTCATTTCATTGAACTGAAACCCTTGGACAATGGCATTGTTAGGCTAAGTAGAGTAGTGGTGTTGGGCTTAGCCCGAAATGGCACCCTATTCCCTATGTAGTGCAATACATAGGGAATAGGGTGCCATTTCAGTCGCAGCCTTGGTGCTACTGTAAACTAGCTAGCACACCCCATACTGCGATGGAATTTAGCTAAGAGGGAGAACAGTGCAGAGACCAGGCAGACCCCGACCCTCCTTTCTTAGCCTTTGTTTACCAGTGTTAGTGACATTAGCTGGCCCTCACACATGATGTACAATCAGTAATCCCAGTAATCCCACTGTGTTTAATGGACTCCTTAAACAGGCTATTAGTGGAGGGCTAAACCAGGTGAACGTGGGCCTAGGGAACACGCACACATAATAACATGCATACAGACACAAATGCACTCATTCATGCACGCTGACTTCTGTGTCTGCTCAGACACGCCCCCCCTCACACACATCCACACGTCCCACTGTATTCTTTGTACTGGATCCCTTTGCATTGAGGATGATTTGCTGACATTAATGATATCATCTTATGTCCACACAGTGAGGACAGGTGAGGTGAGGGTTTGTCTGTGTGTAAACACAGCAGATTATTATGTAAAAACAGCCTAAAACCTCAATATGCTCTTTAAGCCAACATGTTCCAATGAGAAGCACAGTTTATAGTATAAAGCCTTGGGTAACACTTTATAAATACGTGCACATTTAAATAAGTCACTAATTTGTTGTTTGTAAGTGTGTATATTACTAGCTATTAGGTCTTTATTTGGTCTTGTTAGCTATATATTAGGCCTTTATTTGGTCTTATTAGCTATATATAAGGCTTTTATTTGGTCTTATTAGTTATATATTAGGCCTTTATTACTTGTGTTTTTATTCTAACATTATAAGTCATGTGTTATTGGCCAATCTTTAATAACCTCATTGTTAGTCATAATAAAGACATATTAAATACATGTAATAATTTATTTGTATTTAATAAAGAGCAAGTTAAACAAGAAAGAGATTCTTCATAATCTGTCTCAATGTGCGACTAATAAGATCATAGTATCTTAAGATGGGTTTTCCTATACTAAAGTGTTCCCCACCAAACCTTGGATTTTTAGGAACATTCACTGCACAGTATGGCCTGCATGACATATGCCTGATATCTAGCGAGAGAGAGAGAGAGATAGCAAAAGAGAAAAAGAGGGAGAAAGGAGAGAGAGAGAGGCAGAGAGAGAGGAGAGAGAGTGAGAGGGTCAGAGAGATGGGGAGAGAGAAAGCGAGAGAAAGAAAGAGGAATTTGATAGGGTTATGTATTGAGACAGGTCTCTGACCCAGGGCCCTTACCGGATAGCCTTCTGTTTTCTTCTGGCACCACTTCAGTAGAGCGTTCCTCTTAGATCCCCCATACTCCCGCGCCAGTGCAGCCAAGGGGTCCTTTCTTTCCACACTGACACCACGGAAAGACACCGCAGCCATGGACAGTGAGGGAAACAAAGGTTATGGCATCTGACCTGTGTGTTGGGTCTTCATTAACCTTACATCAACCTCACATACAGTAAATATGCATGCATGCACTCATAGGCACGCAGGCATACGCACGCAGGCATACGCACGCAGGCACACACACACACACACACACACACACACACACACACACACACACACACACACACACACACACACACACACACACACACACACACACACACACACACACACACACACACACACACACACACACCCTGTCGCTGATGTGATCTCCTGGGCTGTCATAATGAAAGCTAGTAGTCTCTTTGGCCATGGGAACATAAAGAGTCCTTGGTCGCACTGAGCTACATGGTCCAGTTTAAACACTAAAACATTTAGTTTATTTCATCATGTTACGACATACTAGAGCTTGGGGAATCGGAAATTGTCATAACAAATGTTGCTTTTTAAAAGCCAGTGTATGAATTCACTGGTGACATACAGTTGCGAAAACAATTTCAAATATAAACACATTTGAGGAGCAACAAAAATTTTCACATACTTGTTTGTGTCCGTGACAATGTAGAGATCTAGACAATCTAGTGTTTGTGTATTGTGTGTGTGTGTTGAGAGTTTAATAGTAGGACATTGGGTCACCCTCGATATCACATTAATTATGCATGTATGTCATTAGCTCTAGATAAACAATGAAAAACTATGTGACCGTAAACATATGCGATGTATCTCCTGTATTGAAGTGATTGTTTTTGAGAGATTTTGATTTTCTTATAAATGTATTTTAATTTAGTCCTCATTTGGACTAATCTTCCAAGATTCTATAAACATTCAAATACAATTTATAATACAATCACATTTTCACATATAACACACTGTTATAAACAACAAACATAATACACTGACATATTGACCAGATACATACTCTAACAGTCTGAACAGATAGATTGGTTCCTTCATCTAAAGTATTGTTTGATGGCTGGGTTGAGAAAACAGAAAGAGGTCTGAAGGGAGACTTATTATGCTTAATAAAGCTTGAGTTCGGTAGTCACAACAAATGTCATCTGTTGTTTATTTAACATTTCTCTCTGACTCATCTCTTCCAAGTTTACTTCTACTGTGTCTAGCACACCAGAACAGAAGGCTCTCGGGACTCTCAGTATCAAGCCATGGGGTTCAGTCAGTTTGTACGTCCCAAATGGCACCATATTCCCTATATAGTGCACATTTTTGACCAAAGCCCTATGGGCTCTGGTTGAAAGTAGTGCACAATATAGGGAATAGGGTGCCATTTAGGACATACAGTCAGTAAAAACTGTGGCAATTCGGTGATAGATACAGTATGATCAACACTCTGCCAGCTTGTCACTGATCTAATAGTGAATAGTATGACTAACACAATGACTGTTAAGATCTCTCAGTATGAATATGTATGAAGGTTTGTTGGACCATGCATATAGCTAATCAAATGTGATATTTTAACTAATTAGGCTCCTATTGATTCATTTTATGTACCAAAAAACTTGCATAAACAGTGAATATAATGTAGGCCTACCTGTTAGGGTAACCTACCACCCGGGGTAACACCCCCCCCGACTGTACCTCTCACAGAAACCACTTTATGTCCCCAGAATAGGTGAATAGATAAGCTATTCTACTATGGGGTGTCCGATTTTTCTATTCATTACTCGTTTTGTTTGCAGAGGATAAGTAAATGTGCACTGTTATAGCATCTTCGAAGTGCGCCGTGGCAGAAATAATTTTTCATGTTCCTTATTTTTGGGGCGTGGAGGCAACGATTTTCCCGTGGCGCAGCGCCACAGCAAGATGACTGCAATGGAAACACTGCATCTAGTACAAGTGTTCCCAACATTGTATTCCCCAGGGACCCCTTTTCACATTTGTATGTCACACTTGATTTTGTTTCATTTAAGGGACCTAGGAAAATGTGTTGTTTTGAAGCTCATTTCCTGCCATTCTACGTAGTTTAACAAGACTCATGACATATTTTAGATAGGCTGTTTAATGATAATAATAATAATAATGATGGATAAGGAATACAAAGTCAAGATCGGATTTCCCCAAATGTTATTCCACTACCAAATATGTTTTAATATTAGAATTTATATGAACACTCAATCTTTTACAGAAAGTGAATAGATCAATTGATAGTGGGGCAGCGTAGCCTAGTGGTTAGAGCGTTGGACGAGTAACCGAAAGGTTGCAAGTTCAAATCACCAAGGTACAAATCTGTCGTTCTGCTCTGAACAAGGCAAGGTTAACACACCGTTCCTAGGCTGTCATTCAAAATAAGAATTTGTTCTTAACTGACTTGCCTAGTTAATTAAATAAAAATAGTGACAGTCACACATTGTTTAACATTACTTCCCAAGCAAAGTAAAAAATGTAATATTCCTTGACTAGGTCATAGCTCAGCTTCTGAATGTGATAGAGACAAACCAAAGATCTCCCCATGTGCAGTAACGTCTACCTCAGGCAGTTTACCTCTTGTTTCTAGCCTAAAGCATCGCAGGGTTATGTGTCGTTATTGATCGGTTTATATAAAGGCGATAAAAAAAATACAAATAATAATAGTTTGTTAACCCCTCAAATCATGGAAGGTCCCGCGACCCCCCAGGAAAAGTTGGGAACCCCTGATCTACTGTATGTGTATGAACCGGTGATGATGTGTGATGTTACAAGTGATACATGTGTGTATGTTTCTGTGGTCACTGTAGTTGTGTGGTCTCTTTCTCTAAATCTGAGGTGAGGAGGGCCCACCTGAGCTTGCTGTTGTTCTTGTTGTAGCTCATGGAGTGGCTGCGGCTGCTGAAGGTTGCTGGGGACTTGATGACCGACTCCAGGGAAGGACTCTTCCTCATAAGGCTGCTGGGCTTCAGCTCATCCCCAGAGCCCCCATACTTATCTGGGAAACACAGGAATCAGGAACCAGGGACGGGGGAGGTAGAGGGGGAAGGAGGATGTGCAAAGGATGTGACTGTTTGTAGTTAGTCAAATGTGCTGATGAAGGCAAGATGCCAGAATGTGTTGGTTTCAATGATAAAGAAGCGTTTTTTAATCTAATTGGTGTTTTACAATTATATATATATATATTCAGTATCTGTGATACTTTTATACTTGCTCTCTCTACAGTGTCACGTACCTGAATGAGAGAAATCTCCATGGTTAATCCTTTTCTCCAGTGTCTTTGAGAGCGGTTTGATAGACGAATGCCTCTACAGAAACAAAAACAAACAAAAAAATGATATCATGTCCTACACATGATGATAAACAAAAAGTGACAACCAAACTCGTAACACTTTACATTATTAGTAATGGTTATAATATATTTAAAAGGCTTTACAAAAGCTTTATACATTTAAGTCGGTAATAAACAGATTTTAAAAATATATATAACTAGGCAAGTCAGTGAAGAACAAATTCTTATTTTACAATGACGGCCTACCCCGGCCAAACCCTAACCCGGACGACACTGGCCCAATTGTGCGCCGCCCTACGAGACTCCCAATCACGGCCGGTTGTGATACAGCCTGGAATCAAACCAGGGTCTGTATTGACACCTCTAGCACTGAGATGCAGTGCCTTAGACCGCTGCGCCACTCAGGAGCCCTATAACAGATTGGTTGATATTTTAGTCCAGGGGTCCACAATTCGTAGGTCGGAACATAGTTATGAATAATTTGTTCACTGCAAATTTATTTCAAAACTTGAATACATTGGGATACGATCACATATGTTTCTCTATTTACATCATAATTATTATTATATTATAATTTTCTATTTATTTATCTATTTAGAGGCGGCAGGTAGCATAGCAGTTAGAGCGTTGGGCCAATATCCGAAAGGTTGCTGTTTCGAATACCCGAGCCGACTATGTGAAAATCTGTTGACGTGCCCTTGAGCAAGGCACTTAACCCTAATTTGCTCCAGGGGTGCCGCACTACTATGGCTGACCCTGTAAAACAACACATTTCACTGCACCTATCCGGTGTATGTGACAATTTCCCTAATTAAAATCACTTTGAGCTGATTTCATGGTGATTTTACAGTCTTTTATGTCCCCCCCTACTGGGTAACCCTGTTGTAGTCCATATTGAAGAGGGCCTGTACTGTACCTGGATGGGGGAGACAGCAGCTGCGGGTGCTGTGCGGACAGGGATCCCACTCAGAGGGCTTCTAGGTGAGGAGTGCATTTGTACCGTGTGTCCAGGACCAGGTCCATCTGCAAGGCACAACACATGAGTGTGCATTAGCCACGGGTAGCTATTTAATTGGAAATTGAAAGTGATTCATTGTATACCGTATTCCATGGTGATGTTCCATGGAGTCCTATCACTGTATCTGCTTACCCTGTTAAGCAATTAGACCTCTAAGGTTAGGCTGTTTAAGCTTTTAAGCTATGATGTAAAAGGCAAGGGTTCCTTCTCTATCACTGCTGCTAAACAAGGAAAGTTTCCCCTCAGCAGCCATCCCCTCGGCCTGACATCCTGCGTAATTTACAGGCCACATGTTTCATTCCTAAACTCAGCAAAAAAAGAAACAGACCTTTTTCAGGACCCTGTCTTTCAAAGACAATTCGTAAAAATCCAAATAACTTCACATATCTTCATTGTAAAGGGTTTAAACACTGTTTCTCATGCTTCAATGAACCATAAACAATTAATGAACATGCACCTGCGGAACGGTCGTTAGCACGGTAGGCAATTAAGGTCACAGTTATGAAAACTTAGAACACTAAAGAGGCCTTTCTACTGACTCTGAAAAACACCAAAAGAAAGATGCCCAGGGTCCCTGCTCATCTGCGTGAACGTGCATTAGGCATGCTGCAAGGAGGCATGAGGACTGCAGATGAAGCCAGGGCAATAAATTGCAATGTCCGTACTGTGAGACGCCTAAGACAGCACTACAGGGAGACAGGACGGACAGCTGATCGTCCTCGCAGTGGCAGACCATGTGTAACAACACCTGCACAGGATCGGTACATCCGAAAATCACAGCTGCGGGACAGGTACAGGATGCAAACAACAACTGCCCGAGTTACACCAGAAACGCACAATCCTTCCATCAGTGCTCAAACTGTCCACAATAGGCTGAGAGAGGCTGGACTGAGGGCTTGTAGGCCTGTTCTAAGGCAGGTCCTCACCAGACATCACCGACAACAACATCGCCTATGGGCACAAACCCACCGTCGCTGGACCAGACAGGACTGGCAAAATGTGCTCTTCACTGACGAGTCACGGTTTTGTCTCTCCAGGGGTGATGGTCGGATTCGCGTTTATCGTCGAAGGAATGAGCGTTACACCGAGACCTGTACTCTGGAGCTGGAGCGATTTGGAGGTGGAGGGTCCGTCATGGTCTGGTGTGTCACATCATCATCGGACTGAGCTTGTTGTCATTGCAGGCAATCTCAACGCTGTGCGTTACAGGGAAGACATCCTCCTCTCTCATGTAGTACTCTTCCTGCAGGCTCATCCTGACATGACCCTCCAGCATGACAATGCCACCAGCCATACTGCTCGTTCTGTGTGTGATTTCCTGCAAATCAGGAATGTCAGTGTTCTGCCATGGCCAGCGAAGAGCCCGGATCTCAATCCCATTGAGCACGTCTGGGACCTGTTGGATCGGAGGGTGAGGGCTAGGGCCATTCCCCCCAGAAATGTTCGGGAACTTGCTGGTGCCTTGGTGGAAGAGTAACATCTCACAGCAAGAACTGGCAAATCTGGTGCAGAGCACGAGGAGGAGATGCACTGCAGTACTTAATGCAGCTGGTGGCCACACCAGATACTGACTGTCACTTTGATTTTGACCCCCCCTTTGTTCAGGGACAGATTATTCCATTTTGGTTAGTCACATGTCTGTGGAACTTGTTCAGTTTATGTCTCAGTTGTTGAATCTTGCTATGTTCATAAAATATTTACACATGTAAATTTTTCTGAAAATAAACGCAGTTGACAGTGAGAGGATGTTTATTTTTTTGCTGAGTTTATCTCCTTGATGATACAAGAGACAGCAGATCGCTCCAAAACAAACATCTTTCTCAGGAATGTCTGTGGCCAGTCTATAGAGTAATCACACCTCCTATTCCTTTCCTTTCAATTCAAATAAAAGTTTATTGGTCACGTACACAGTTTAGCAGATGTTATAGCGGGTGCAGCTAACTGTTTGTGTTATTAGTACCTAACAGTGCAGTAAACTGTCGAACAAGTACGCAAATAATAAAAAACGAAAACAAGAAATCAAGGAATGTCAAAACGAATTCAATGAACAACCCAAATAACACTGTATCAGTAATCCAAATGCAATCAATGCGTATACTGTATACATCTAAAATATATACAAAAAATGATATGTACAGCAGTAGATATATTAGTGAGCTACACAATCAATACAGTCACATGGACAGCAGAGCATACCATAGGTGACCATACATGCCTCTGCTGTACAGACATGATAGATCTATCTTAAGCGGACAGACAGGCTGCCAGCTGTTCTCCTATTGTGCAGACAAGTCAGGAATGATATCTGTAAAGAGGCCTGTGCTTGACTGAACTTGCCTGGCACATTGGAACCAATGGAATAGTCCAACCCCCCCACCCTCTACCTGGCAACCCAGGGAGGTACAGTCAAATACTCAAATAACTTTGAAAGAAAATAAATAATATTTTAACCCAGGTCTGCCGGGCTTGTGTGAAGGAGTGAGAAGGAGGGATGTTCTGTGCTTACTCTGTACAGCTATGTCAAAGGACTTGATGAGGGATTTGACGGTGGCTCCGGGCTCCGAGGGGGAGGAGGCAGCGTTGCCGTTGGTGTTGATGGGCGAGGAGGTGGACTGGGTCTGGGTGGTCTGGGTCATGGAGATGCCACACCAGTGAGGACTGCCATCTGCATCTGAGAAACTCTCAGTGTCATCACGCAACGACCTGAGAAAGACAAAGGGGAAGAGATGCTCACAGTATACATTATGGCACAACACATAGCAGGTAGAAGTGCTTTTACAGTCAGAAGCTATATATACCTTACCAGGGATTTTTATCAGAACATTATTTTACTAAGTAGGTGTTATCAGAACAATGGTTTAGTATTTATTTAGTCAATCAATGTTCTAAGGAAAGGTAATGATTGAAGGTGATGTTTGCCCATCGCATTGACTGTTCCATGCAATATTTGCTCAATTGATCAGAAGCATATTGTGTACGAGTATGTACAGTACACGTTTCAGATGATGGAAAAGTCAATAGCTAGTTCTAATTTTAGATGACAACACCCAAAAGTGCAAATAAAAAAAGGTACAAAGTTTACTCCATCCTTATCTTATGGACATTGGACAAAGCTTGAGTGAGTGAGTAAGTGATAGAGTATTGTCACAGATGGATGGATGGGGAAGGGGTGAGAATAGAACTGAAGTAAGGAATCTGGTGAGGAGGAAGCAAAACTCCCAAAGAGAGTGAACTCAAACAAACACACGCAGACAAAGTCGGGACTAGAGTCATTTCATTTATTGACTTTCCAAAGATGAAATAAAAAAAAGTTTAAACAGATGGACAAACACCTTACATTGACTATTTCTCTAAATAAACAGCATTGTATATTTGATCTGTCTCAATAAGATTTAACCTAAAAGTTAAATTAAACAGTTGCACATTCACTTGTTGAACTGTTGAGCAGTTCACAGACAGAAAAAAGGTATAATCACCACACAGTTACCACCATATATGTCTTATGATAAGGTGGTATTTTTTGGCAATATCGACAGTACTCAAAGTTAAACATTACTAGCACGTCTGTCTGTTTCTGGTCGAGTACTATGGCTTTTGTATGACTGCATCCACTGAATAGTCCTGTTACCCGGTAATAATAGTCATTATAACCTGAGGTTTACAGGATGGCAGTTGGTCATTATACATTTCTAATGGGTGTCACAACACCAGCATCACTTCAGTGATCCAACGTTTACTCTGTAGCAGTACTCAGAAACTAGAGGCTTTTTATTTGACCTGATGGGGTTTGTTTTTTTAGGCTGGATCGTGTTGTTGTATTGTATTGTTGTATGTTTAATTATGTAATGTATTGATTGTTGCTGCCTTCTTGGCAAGGTCTCCCTTGAAAAAGAGACTCTGGGTCTCTTTGGGCTTTTCCTGGTTAAATAAAGGTTAAATTATAATGACTTCAAAATGAGTGATAAAGCATTCAAAATATATTTTGTTGATATAGCCTGCTGAAGTTTAGAGTGAAATATAATGGTTAAGAGGTACTGTACAGGACATTTTGACATTGTGAGTTTTAGGCACGGCTGCAAGTCTGAGGCAGTAAGGACTGAATTGGGCAGTGATCAGCAGTTGATTACCCTTATGGCTTAAATGCACGGCGGCCTTCCTGTGTGGACATTATTAGTGATGACGTGATAATTATCAGTGATAATGTAATAATATACCGTCTGTGATTCAGTGTTGTTGTCTGGAGGCAGAACTCAAACTGTTGAGCTGAACTTAAACAGTAGCCAGCTGATTACACACACAACCTAGGACCACTGACCAGTGCAGGTTCTTGATACTTTAACGTTCTTGATATTCTGTTAAATACCGCCATCTAGTGGTCAATTATCACAACATATTATCAGATTCACATTATGTACACGAGAGCACATGACACATTTTTTTGTAGCCATGAATAATCTCACACACTTAAAGTGAACTGATTGTTGGTTATTACCATAATTAAAAAAATATATATCATCCAAGCTTTTTTAAGTAATAGATATTCCAAACTGTCAGTTAGAAGAAACGGATCATAATAATAACCACAGGTGCAGAACTGATAGGAAACTTGAACAAAATGAGTATTAGAACAGTAATCTACCAAAAGACCAATAAAACCAACTCTGAACAACAAAAATAACTTGAAAAGTTTGTCTGTTTGGCTTTTCAAAGTTGTACTTGGCCCATAATGTAGTAATGAAACCTAACTTACAACATGAATCTGACTCATAGTAATAGCTGGCAGTTTCCAGCTATTGGTTTCAGTCAACCCTCAGAGAACTGAACAAAAAATGTGTCTCATTCTCATAATATTTAGCAACACATTGAGTAAGTGAATATTCACCACTGAGGCAATTTAAGTGTCTAAAAGCAAATCGGAATCAGTAACAGAAACTCCTCCTATCATATCAGATCATCTCTTGACCGATAGAGAGGAGAGCTTCCCAAAAACAAATACCACTGAAAACATTGCAAACAATAGAGATAAAAATGTGTACAGAATTTTTGAAAGATCTCACGGAGAAAGATGCGTTCATTTGGAAGTTTAACAGTAAACTACAGTCTGACTCTGTCTGTCTGTCTGGGGCAAATATTGCATCTGTACTGGTCAATCAACCTTGCTAATAAACCCATCAGAATGACATACCAGATGATGGAAAAGTTTGTATGGTAATACCGATCAAAGCAACTGTGTACAATAATACTGTCAGTCTGTCTTCAGAGGGTCCTGATGTTATGTGGGTGGACTTTTCTACCGCCCCTCTACTGCAGTCTTGGTATCAAAACTGGCTCCAGCCCCGAGTCTGAAAAACAAGACCGAAACACAGACAACATGAATTGTAATAAATAGGAAATATACCCTCTTAAAAAGCTATGTACTTGCATTGGACATGTATACTGTATGTAGCACAACCGGAGTGGTGTCTTTTTCTAAAGACACTGCAGTTAAGGCTCTGTCCTCTCTGTTCTTCTATCTCTCTCACCATGCGTCTCTTAACTGGCTAATGAAATCAAAATCTGATCTGAGTTCCTTCTACATGTCTGAGATCAGTATACAATGCTATACAGACCAAATGTGGTTTATTTGATCAAGAAGAGATAGCATGAGTACAAATAAATCATGTCATACTACAAGACAATTCTCCAGAGGAACCAAGAGGCTAGGTAAATGACTGATTCAACAGAACAGCAGGTGGCGCCAAGTACCATAATAAAAGTTTAGTAGCAGGGTTTTTTTTACAGTGGAAATTAAGCAAAGCAAACCCCAGCCCACCCAAATGAAAGGGCACAGACTACTAATAGTTTGTGCAGCTGTCAGTCAGCTAGTCAGTGAACCAGACAGACAATCAGTGAGAAGCAGCGGAAGCAGTGCAGGAAGGAAAGTCAGACGTTCTAGATCAGCAGTAGCATTCCCTCTAAAGGCAGCATTCATTGAGCTCGCAGTGCAGTGGACTCACCTGGGCTTTCTATAAGGAGCCATGTCTGAGAGAGGGACATCCTTGAGAGAACAAACGATCTCAGGGAGGAGGGAAGCTTCTGGTCTGGTACGTCGCAGGTACGTACGGGGAAAGTAAAGTACTGCATTCTTCTATACGTTATAATTTACACGTTTACATGTTTTATGTCAGGCAAGCTATATTAGAAACTAACTGATGAGCTCTGTATGTATAGTATTAACAATCCTGGCCTAATTTGCCTCCCATCATACTGTCACTGCCACTGTCACTGCACAGGAGACACAAGACCAATGGGCTGAGCTTTCCATGGCACAACAGGCCATGTTGTACAGCAGGGGTGGGCAATCATTTAGTCTCGAGGGCAATATCGGGAGAAAAAAATTCAAAAGCAATTTTTGGGCCAAAGAAAGGGTCGTCATTTGAAAACGTATAGGTCTATTATAATTTCAACATACTTTCTACATAGTTTAGACGTTCAATAGTTGCCCCAAACTATATTTGTTTTACTCAAACCTACCCCGGGCCAGATTGATAGGGCTCGCGGGCCGGATCTGGCCTGCGGGCTATATGTCGCCCACCCGTGGTGTACAGGTAGCCACATGAAACACAACAGAGGATTTATGCTATGGCTCCTAAAGTGTCTGTCTCAATTTATATTTTGACGAGAACTGACTCAAAAAGTTTAGCGCTGCTGTCAATGCTATCTCGGCAGCAGCCTTTCTAGGTAGAGCTTAGACCACTATATTAGTGCTACACTAGTCAGATAGCACAGCTT
The DNA here is from genome assembly GCF_029448725.1 of Salvelinus fontinalis. Classification (NCBI taxonomy): domain Eukaryota; kingdom Metazoa; phylum Chordata; class Actinopteri; order Salmoniformes; family Salmonidae; genus Salvelinus; species Salvelinus fontinalis. Next base: position 36,237,733 of record NC_074666.1, on the reverse strand, counting down.
GTCTCAGTGAAGTGCTAGGGTCCACTGCTAGCCCAGTGTGTTACAGTTGGTGGTGGTGAGTGGTAGACAGACTGGTAGAGCAGTCAGAATATTGCAGCAGGAACCAGATGGACAGACAGAGATACTGCAGGAGGGGACTGCCTGCCAATCCTCTTTTAGCAAAGATTGACAGGCAATCCCAGGATTTGAGGCTTGAAAATCCAAGGATTTGGTTATTAAGATATTATTATTGGACTCATATCCTTATTGATAGCTAGCATCACCTTGTTTCAATGCAACCCCCAAAATGTTGAGCATCATAAGGTACCGTGACGTCAAATCTGAATTTTTGGGGAAGCCTCTTAAAAGGGAACCGATTAATGGCGTATTGAAATTCAAAATGTTCCTTCCAGCTCTGCTCCCTGTAGCCTCCCATACGGCTTCCTATATGATACTGACCACTATATTGAACACTCGCACAATCAGTGGGATATGGCAAGCCCAAGAGTAGCAGGAGCTCCAGGACAGAGTAGATAGGGCCCAGTGCTGAGAGGGAGCGAGAGGGGAAAGGCTAGGGAAAGGGGTAAGAGATTGGATGTTGGATAGAGGCGCGAGGGATGAGTACAGTAGGTATACTTTAGGTCTTTTCAAATCTGGCCCCTTAAGGCCATTTACACTTCTGGGTTTCATTCTTCCCTTCTAATCAGGGACGGATTTAGACCTGGGACATGAGATGAGTAAATGCAAATATCAGGTAGAAACAAAAACCAGAAGTGTTTTTCGGCCCTCGAGGACCATAATTGAATTGCCCTGCTGTATGTACTAAACCCTCCCAGCCATACGGTACGTACTTGACTCCCTTCTGCTGCTCCAGGTCTGATGAGAGCTTGGCGCTGCGCCCCTGCTCCTCCTGTAACCTCCTCCTCAGAGAGCGGATCTCCTGCTGGGCCTCTACCTTGATGTCGTTGGCCACCACCACGGCTGTCTGGAGGTCTGCCTGGAACCGCCGCCACTCCTCCGTCTCATCCTGAACACACACACACACACAGTATACCATAAGCATTATGATTGTCTTTACATCATAGCAGTTACAAACCTTGACCGTCTTAACCACCAGCAAAGCACCCAAAAGTATAAAACCACTAACAGTCAAATCACTCCTACCTTCATCTGTTTACTTAAGATCTTCAGCTGCCTCTCCACTTCCGACTTCTGCTCCTCCAGCTTCTTGAGTTGGTCTATAAAGACAGACAAATATATGCCATTACTTTGAAAACATCAACCACAGAATACATCCGTGAGAGGCGCATATCATAACTGGAGGAGCTGCAGCCATATCTTAGTCTGATTAATGTGTACAGTACATCTAACACGGCCTCTTATATTAGTGGTACTACATGGCTACTACACTGAGTGTACAAAACATTAAGAACACCTGCTCCTTCAATGACATAGACTGACCAGGTGAATCCAGGTGAAAGCTCTGATCCCTTATTGATGTCACATGTTAAATCCACTTCAATCAGTGTAGATGAAAGGGAGGAGACAGGATTTTCAAGCCTGGAGACAATTGAGACATGGATGGTGTATGTATACAATTCAGAGGGTGAATGGACAAGACAAAAGATTGAAGTGCCTTTGAACGGGGTATGGTAGTAGATGCCAGGCAAACCGGTTTGAGTGTGTCAAGAACTGCAATGCTGCTGGGTTTTTCACGCTAAACAGTTTCCCGTTTGTATCAAGAATGGTCCACCACCCAATGGACATTGAGCCAACTTGACACAACTGTGGGAAGAATGGAGTCAACATGGGCCAGAATCCCTGTGGAACGCTTTCGACACCTTATAGAGTCCATACCTTGATGAATTGAGGCTGTTCTGAGGGAAAAAGGGGGTGCAACTTAATATTAGGAAGGTGTTCCTAATGTTTTGTACACTCATTGCATATATGCATTCAAAACGTGTTTCTCATTATTTGGTTATTATGCTTATTATGAGCCTGCTATCAGTTAAATCTGCATTGCTATATCCATAACTCATACTTAATCAACATGTCGCTAGTCTCACCATGGATATATGCAATGAGTGTACATCTCCACTTCACTGACCCTCAACACTGGGGCCCCACAAGGGTGTGTGCTCAGCCCTCTCCTGTACTCCCTGTTCACCCACGACTGCGTGGCCATGTACGCCTCGAACTCAATCATCAAGTTTGCAGACGACACAACAGTGGTGGGCCTGATTACGAACAACGACGAAACGGCCTACAGGGAGGAGGTGAGGGCACTCGGAGTGTGGTGTCAGGAAAACAACTTCTCACTCAACGTCAACAAAACAAAGGAGATGATCGTGGACTTCAGGAAACAGCAGAGGGAGCATCCCCCATCCACATCGAAGGGACAGTAGTGGAGAAGGTGGAAGGTTTTAAGTTCCTGGGCATACACAAACTGAAATGGTCCACCCACACAGACAGTGTGGTGAAGAAGGCGCAACAGCGGCTCAGGAGGCTGAAGAAATGTGGCTTGTCACCCAAAACCCTGACAAACTTTTACAGATGCACAATCGAGAGCATCCTGTCGGGCTGTATCACAGCCTGGTACGGCAACTGCACTGCCCACAACTGCAAGGCTCTCCAGAGGGTCATCAGACTGCTAAACAGCAATCACTAACTCAGAGAGGTTGCTGCCTACATTGAGATCCAATCACTGGACACTTTAATAAACGGATGACCAGTCACTTTAAACAATGCCACTTTAAATAATGGCACTTTAATCATGTTTACATATCTTACATTACTCATATCACATGTATATACTGTATTTTATACCATCTACTGCACCTTGCCTATGCCGCTCGGCCATCACTCATCCATATACTTATATGTACAGTTGAAGTCGGAAGTTTACTTAGGTTGGAGTCATTAAAACTTGTTTTCAATCACTCCACAAATTTCTTGTTAACAAACTATAGTTTTGGCAAGTCAGTTAGGACATCTACTTTGTGCATGACACAAGTAATGTTTCCAACAATTGTTTACAGACAGATTATTTCACTTATAATTCACTGTATCACAATTCCAGTGTGTCAGAAGTTTACATACACTAAGTTGACTGTGCTTTTAAACAGCTTGGAAAATTCCAGAAAAGCTTCTGATAGGCTAATTGACATCATTTGAGTTAATTGGAGGTGTACCTGTGGATGTATTTCAAGGCCTACCTTCGAACTCAGTGCGTCTTTGCTTGACATCATGGGAAAATCAAAAGAAATCAGCCAAGACCTCCGAAAAACATTTGTAGACCAAATGTCTGGTTCATCCTTGGGAGCAATTTCCAAACGTCTGAAGGTACCACAGTCATCTGTATAAACAATAGTGTGCAAGTATAAACACCATGGGACCACGCAGCCGTCATACCACTCAGAAAGGAGACGCGTTCGTTCTCCTAGAGATGAACGTACTTTGTTGCGAAAAGTGCATATTAATCCCAGAACAACAGCAAAGGACCTTGTGAAGATACTAGAGGAAACAGGTACAAAAGCATCTATATCCACAGTAAAACGAGTCCTATATCGACATAACCTGAAAGGCCACTCAGCAAGGAAGAAGCCACTGCTCCAAAACCGCCATAAAAAAGCCAGACTATGGTTTGCAACTGCACATGGGGACAAAGATTGTACTTTTGGAGAAATGTCCTCTGGTCTGATGAAACAAAAGTAGAACTGTTTGGCCATAATGGCCATTGTTATGTTTGGAGGAAAAAGGGGGAGGCTTGCAAGTGTCACGCCCTGACCTTAGAGATCATTTTTATGTCTCTATTTTGGTTGGTCAGGGCGTGAGTTGGGGTGGGCATTCTATGTTGTGTTCTATGTTGTCTAGTTCTATGTGTTTGGCCTGGTATGGTTCCCAATCAGCGGCAGCTGTCAATCGTTGTCTCTGATTGAGAACCATACTTAGGTGGCCTGTTCCCACCTGTGTTTGTGGGTAGTTGTTTTCTGTTTTGTGTGTTTTCACCTTACAGAACTGTTTCGTCGTTTCGTTCTGTCTCGTTGTTGTTTTGTTGTTATTCAGTGTTCAGTTTATTTTATTAAAGTAGTATGAACACTTACCACGCTGCGTGTTGGTCCGATGATTCCTATTCCTCATCATCAGATGAAGAGGAGAGGCGTTACAGAACTACCCACCAAAAGAGGACCAAGCAGAGTGGAATGGACTCCTGGACATGGGAGGAAGTCTTGGACGGCAAGGGACCCTGGGTACAGCCGGGAGAGTATCGCCGTCCTAAAGAGGAGCTGGAGGCAGCCAAAGCGGAGCGGTGATGCTACGAGGAGTTAGCTCGAGGAGAGGTGCACGAGAGGCAGCCCCAGAATTTTCTTTTGGGAGGGGGCACATGGGGAGATTGGCGGAGTCAGGTAGGAGACCTGAGCCAACTCCCCGTGCTTACCGGGTGGAGCGTCGTACTGGTCAGGCACCGTGTTATGTGGTGGAGCTCACGGTGCCTCCAGTACATGTTCATAGCCCGGTGCGCTACATCGCAGCTCCTCGCATCGGCCGGGCTAGAGTGGGCATCGAGCCAGGACGGGTTGTGCAGGCTCGTTGCTCGAGACCTCCAGTGCGCCTCCACGGCCCAGTGCATCCAGTGCCTCGGCCAAGGACAAGACGTCCTGCATGTCTCCCCAGCCTGGTGAGTCCTGTGCCTGTGCTAAGCTCTAACCCTCCTGCATGTCTCCCCAGCCTTGTGAGTCCTGTGCCTTCTCCCAGAGCCAGGCCTCTTGTGATGATCCATGGCACGAAGCCTCCAGTGATGATCTATGGCATGAAGCCTCCAGTGATGATCCATGGCACGAAGCCTCCAGTGATAATCCATGGCACGAAGCCTCCAGTGATGATCCATGGCACAAAGCCTCCAGTGATGATCCATGGCACGAAGCCTCCAGTGATGATCCATGGCAAGAAGCCTCCAGTGATGATCCATGGCACGAAGCTTCCAGTGGTGATCCATGGCACGAAGCCTCCAGTGATGATCCATGGCACGAAGCCTCCAGTGATGATCCATGGCACGAAGCCTCCAGTGATGATCCATGGCACGAAGCCTCCAGTGAGGAGTTAAGGCACGAGGCCTCCAGCAACGCCCTTCAGTCCGGAGCCTCCAGCGATGCCCTCTAGTCCGGAGCCTCCAGCGACGCCCTCTAGTCCGGAGCCTCCAGCGACGCCCTCTAGTCCGGAGCCTCCAGCGTCGCCCTCCTGTCCGGAACCTCCAGCGACGCCCTCCTGTCCGGAGCCTCCAGCGACGCCCTCCAGTCCGAAGCTTCCAGCGATGCCATCTAGTCCGGAGCCTCCAGCGTCGCCCTCCTGTCCGGAGCAGCCAGAGTCTCCCTCCTGTCCGGCGCAGCCAGAGTCTCCCTCCTGTCCGGCGCAGCCAGAGTCGCCCTCCTGTCCGGGGCCCGCTGTGAGGGTCCCCAGTCCGGGGTCGGCGGTAAGGGTCCCCGCTCCAGAGGCGCCACCTAAGTGGGCCAAGACTAAGGTGGAGCGGGGTCCACGTCCCGCACCAGAGCCGCCACCGCGGATAGATGCCCACCCAGACCCTCCCCTATAGGTTTAGGTTTTGCGGCCGGAGTCCGCACCTTTGGGGGGGGTACTGTCAGGCCCTGACCTTAGAGATCCTTTTTATGTCTCTATTTTGGCTGGTCAGGGCGTGAGTTGGGGTGGGCATTCTATGTTGTGTTCTATGTTGTCTTGTTATATGTATGTGGCCTGGTATGGTTCCCAATCAGAGGCAGCTGTCAATCGTTGTCTCTGATTGAGAACCATACTTAGGTAGCCTGTTCCCACCTGTGTTTGTGGGTAGTTGTTTTCTGTTTTGTGTGTTTTCACCTTACAGAACTGTTTCGTCGTTTCGTTCTCCCTCTTTGTTGTTTTGTTGTTATTCAGTGTTCAGTTTATTTTATTAAAGTAATATGAACACTTACCACGCTGCGTGTTGGTCCAATGATTCCTATTCCTCATCATCAGAGAAAGAGGAGATGCGTTACAGCAAGACGAAGAACACCATCCCAACCATGAAGCGCGGTGCTTTGTTGTGGGGGTGCTTGCTGCAAGAGGGACTGGTGCACTTCACAAAATAGATGGCATCATGAGGCAGGGAAATAATGTGGATATATTGAAGCAACATCTCAAGACATCAGTCAGGAAGTTAAAGCTTGGTCGCAAATGGGTCTTCCAAATGGACAATGACCCCAAACATACTTCCAAAGTTGTGGCAAAATGGCTTAAGGACACATATTGTCAAGGTATTGGAGTGACCACCACAAAGCCCTGACCTCGATGATATAGAAAATGTGTGGGCAGAACTTAAAAAGCGTGTGCGAGCAAGGAGGCCTACAAACCTGACTCAGTTACAGCAGCTCTGTCAGGAGGAATGGGCCAAGATTCACCCAACTTATTGTGGGAAGCTTGTGGAAGGCTACCCAAAACGTCTGACCCAAGTTAAAAAATGTAAAGGCAATGCTACCATATACTAATTGAGTGTATGTAAACTTCTGACCGACTGGGAATGTGATGAAAGAAATAAAAACTGAAATAAATCATTCTCTCTACTATTATTCTGACATTTCACATCCTTAAAATAAAGTGGTGATCCTAACTGACCCAAGACAGGGAATTTTTAATCTGATTAAATGTCAGGAATTGTGAAAAACTGTTTTTAAATGTATTTGGCTAAGGTGTATGTAAACTTCTGACTTCAAATGTACATATTCTCATTCACCCCTTTAGATATGTATGTATTATGTAGTTGTTGGGGAATTGTTAGATTACTTGTTAGATATTACTGCACTGTTGGAACTAAAAGCAAAAGCATTTCGCGACACTCACATTAGCATCAAATTAAAATTTGATTTAACCAAACATGAAATTAAAATTTGATTTAACCAAATAAAATAACTCAAACAATGCATACTGACCGCTACAAATATTTAGTTCTAAAATAGTTTTTTACTAAACTGCACAAACAGGTCTGTAGGACAGAGACAGATGTGCTCGTAATAAACTGCCTGCATCTGTCTGTCTGTCTGTCTGTCTGTCTGTCTGTCTGTCTGTCTGTCTGTCTGTCTGTCTGCTGTGCTGAGGATCCTGGTAGGGAGACAATCTGCATGTTATCTCAGCATTTAGGGCTCAGTGGGAGAAAGCCTCTAATAGACCTAACCAGCTAGCCAAAAGCCAGCCAGCCAGCCTGCAAGGTCACAGTGAATCAGTGGAAAGCCCTGCCAGGCCAATACTCAGACATCTGTATCTGTCAATGTAGTGGAGCTAAGCAGTAGATCTGGTGCTTCAGACAGCAGCTCCAATTTGTCAGCCCCAGCTGAGAGACCTTCCTGCTCCCCTCAAACAGAGCCACACTGGTGATGTACTCTGAATAAGCCCATTCCCGGACAAAAAAAATATTTTGAGCACATGCTATTTAGTCCAGGTGTTGGCTTAATCTGGGTCAGGGAAACCGGCCCTATGTGTTTAGGAGTGCTGTGCTTCTGTAACAAGTAAAAACCCCTGAGGTTAGGTTGAGGACAGTTGATGACAGTTGTACTCTCCAGGTCCAGAATGGAGGTGGTAGAGTAGTAGTAGACTGGTGATATATACACTAACTAGGGAACGTACGCTCTAGGTCCAGGATGGTCTGGTTGGTGTGGAGGTGGACGGCTCTCTGCTGCTCCACCTGGTCCTCCAGCTCAAAGATGGTCTCCTTCAGGTCCTTGATTTGGCCGTCGGCCTGCTGCCCCCCCTTCTCCAGGGCACTGACATGGCCACTCAGCGCTTCCTCAAGCCTTACGGCTCGCTCTGCCACCTGCTTGCACTCAGCCTCAGCCTGGGACATAGTAAGAGATGATCTGATTGGTTAGTCACATGGCGAGACATAGTAAGAGATGACCTGATTGGTTATCACACATAGAGCCATTTAAGAGATGGCCTGATTGGTTAGTCCAAACATCCATCAACAGGCCTCTTTCTACAGGTGTCCTGTTGGCTGCCACCATAAGATGGCCCTGTGTCTGTAGTGACAGTGTACCCACTTTTCAATGTCCATTCATGTACCTGTTTCCTCTATATTAAATATGAAAGGAGAATACAAAAGGCCTTTACATAAAGCAGGTGTGAATGTAGAGGTTAGACAGAATTAGGCCTATTGTGTGTGCTTCATTTATCATTCCATGTCCTCAGAAGTTTTGTGATTGTATTTGACAGTTAATTCATAAATCTTTGCCTAATCACTAGATAGTTAAGGGTTACTTAACCATTAACACATCTAAACCACCAGACATCCTCAAGTCTGGGCATGTGTGCTTATCACTTAGCATAACTGACATTGACACATCCCTTATTGTAACCACAGCGTTAGATCTGTATGACGCTCTGTCTGTAACTGCTAATACTCTATTGTAGTCTGACGTAATAAAAGATAAAAAGCTGTTAAAAACTGTTGGACGTCAGCCCTGCTAGTGTCCACAGAGACTCATTGGCACAAGAGTTTAGTAGGAACTCCTCTAAAGCCAATCTGATAGCAAAGCCTACACTACAGTGTAACTGGCTCCTGGGTAAAAAGGTGATGATGAATCATTGATTTTACAGTTTAGTGTCTCGAGCCCTTGTCTCCTGCTGCAGGTAATACACTTCCTGATACACTATTGACAGTAACCTCAATCACCCATGCATTCCCTACTACAGATGTAGCATCTTCATTTGATCATCCTGTTGCAGGAGAACTTGCAATGCAGGAAATGTTTAACTTCTAGTGTATTTGAGGCTTAAAAAGGCTTATGAAGTTTGTAATTTCCACTTTTCAATTTCAGACTTGAAATTTTTTATCAACCCCTAGAAAAATGTAAATTGATTATAATCCACATGTCCTGTTGCTGCAGGATTATTCCTACTGTAGCAAACTGCCTCAAATTATCTAAAATGGCACTGCAATGGAAAGCAGCCGTTTATCGGGCTCTTGACCAACCCTATCATTGTGTGTGTGTTTTTTTGTACATAATGTTTCCGCCATCATTTCCAATGACCGAAAAGAGCTTCTTGACATGAGAACAGTGATCACTAACCTCAATTTGGATGAAGATTTCTACTTTAATGAGTCAGAGGTGCAGGACATAATGCTCACTCTGGACCAGACCCTAGTCCCGAGACTCGAAAAAGAAAAAGGCGGCGCAAGAGAGGCCGAAGTGAGGGCACCCTGATGAAACTATGTCGGCGAGTACATAAACCGCCTCTACCCTTAATTCAATAGACAGCCATTTTCAAGTCTTTCCATACATTTTCAAGCTGAATTAAGTCAAAACTGTAACTAGGCCAATCAGGAACATTCAAGGTTGTCTTGGTAAGCAACTCCAGTGTATATTTGGCCTTGTGATTTAGGCAATTGTCCTGCTGAAAGGTGAATTTGTCTCCCAGTGTCTGTTGAGAGGAGGTCAAAGACCTGGCAGTGTGGTGCCAGGACAACAACCTCCCTCTCAACGTCAGCAAGACAAAGGAGCTGATCGTGGACTACAGGAAACGGAGGGCCGAGCACGCCCCCATTCACATTGAAAGGGCTGTACTGGAGCGGGTGTCCACTGTTCCTTGATGTCCACATCACTAAGGATCTATCATGGGCCACACACCAACACAGTTGTGAAGAGGGCACGACAACACCTCTTCCCCCTCAGGAGATTTAAAGATTTGGCATGGGTCCTCAGATCCTCAGAAAGTTCTACAGCTGCACCATTGAGAGCATCTTGACGCGCTGCATCACAGCGTTGGTATGGCAACTGCTTGGCATCCAATCACAATGCGCTACAGAGTGTAGTGCGTACAGCTCAGTACATCACTGGTGCCGAGCTTCCTGCCATTCAGGACCTCTATACCAGGCGGTGTCAGAGGAAGGCCCTAAAAATGGTCAAAGACACCAGCCACCCAAATCATAGACTGTTTTCTCTACTACCGCACGGTAAGCAGTACCAACACACCAAGTCTGGAACCAACAGGACACTGAACAGCTTCTACCCCGAAGGCATAAGACTGCTAAACAAGACTGCTAAATAGTTGCACCAAGTCTGGAACCAACAGGACCCTGAACAGCTTTTACCCCCAAGCCATAAGACTGCTAAATAGTTAGTCTGGGTAGCTATTTGGATAACTATTTAACTATCTGCATTGACCTTTTTTGCACTAACTTTTTTGACTCTTCACATACGCTGCTACTACTGTTTATTACCTGTCACTTAAATATATATATATTTTTTTTAATCCTCCACAATCTACACACAATACCTCATAATGACAAAGCAAAAACTGTTTTTTAAAAATATTTTTAATTTTCTCCCCTTTTTCTCCCCAATTTTGTGGTATCCAATTGTTAGTAGTTACTGTCTTGTCTCATCGCTACAACTCCCGTACGGGCTCGGGAGAGACAAAGGTCGAGAGCCATGCGTCCTCCGAAACACAACCCAACCAAGCCGCACTGCTTCTTAACACAGCGCGCATCCAACCCGGAAGACAGGCGCACCAATGTGTCGGAGGAAACACCGTACACCTAGCTACCTGGTCAGCGCGCACTGCGCCCGGCCCGCCACAGGAGTCGCTAGTGCGCGATGAGACAAGGATATCCCTACCGGCCAAACCCTCCCTAACCCGGACGACGCTAGGCCAATTGTGCGTTGCCCCATGGACCTCCCGGTTGCAGTCGGCTGCGACAGAGCCTGGGCTCGAATCCAGAGTCTCTGGTGGCACAGCTAGCACTGCGATGCAGTGCCTTAGACCACTGCGCCACCGAAAACAGGTTTTAAGAAATGTTTGCTAATTTATAAAAAATGTAAACAAAAATACCTTATTTACATAAGTATTCAGACCCTTTGCTGTGAGACTCGAAATTGAGCTCATGTGCATCCTGTTCCCATTGATCATCCTTGAGATGTTCCTACAACTTGATTGGAGTCCACCTGTGGCAAATTCAATTGATTGCACATTATTTGGAAAGGCACACACCTGTCTATATAAGGACCCACTGTTGACTGTGCATGTCAGAGCAAAAACCAAGATATGAGTTTGAAGGAGACAGGATTGTGTCGACGCCCAGATATGGGGAAGGGTACCAAAAAATGTCTGCAGCATTGAAGGTCCCCAAGAACATAGTGGTCCCCATCAATCTTAAATGGAAGAAATTTGGAACCACCAAGACTCTTCCTAGAGCTGGCCACACGGCCAAACTGAGCAATCGGGGGAGAAGGGCCTTGGTCAGGGAGAACCCAATGGTCACTCTGACAGAGCTCTAGAGTTCCTCTGTGGAGATGGGAGAACCTTCCAGAAGGACAACCATCTCTGCAGCACTCCACCAATCAGGCATTTATGGTAGAGTGGTCAGAAGGAAGCCACTACTCAGTAAAAGGCACATGACGGCCCGCTTGGAGTTTGCAAAAAGGCAATGAGACTCTCAATGAGAAACAAGATTATCTGGTCTGATGAAACCAAGTTTGAACTCTTTAGCCTGAATGACAAGCGTCACGTCTGGAGGAAACCTGACAACATCCCTACGGTAAAGCATGGTGGTGGCAGCATCATGCTGTGGGGATGTTTTTCAGCGGTAGGGACTAGGAGACTAGTCAGGATCGAGGGAAATATGAACGGAGCAAAGTACAGAGAGATCCTTAACAAAAACCTGCTCCAGAGCGCTCAGGACCTCAGACTGGGGCAAAGGTTCATGACCCTAAGCACACAGCCAAGACAACGCAGGATTGGCTTCGGGACAAGTCTCTGAATGTCTTTTAGTGGCCCAGCCAGAGCCCGGACTTGAACTCGATCAAACATCTCTGGAGAGACCTTAAAATAGTTGAGCAGAAACGCTCCCCATACAACCTGACAGAGCTTGAGAGGATCTGCAGAGGAAAATGGGAGTAACTCCACAAATACAGGTGTGCAAAGCTTGTGCAAAGCTTATAGCGTCATACCCAAGAAGAAGACTGTGATCGATACCAAAGGTGCTTTAACAAAGTATTGAGTAAAGGGTCTGAATATTTATGTAAATGTTACATTTCAGTTGCAAAAATATGTAAAAACCTGTAAAAACGAACTAATATTAGAATATGGCTGTAATGTAACAAAATGTGGAAAAAGTCAAGGGGTCTGAATACTTTCAGAATGCACTGGAAATTTACATATATACCTCAATGTCCTCGTACCCCTGCATATCAACATGGTACTGGTACCCTTTGGATATAGCCAAGTTATTGTTACTCATTGTGTATTTATTATTACTTGTATTATTACGTTTTACTTTTCTATACTTTTTATATTTTCTTTCTCTCTGCATTGTTGGGAAGGGCCCTAAGTAAGCATTTCACTGTTAGTCTACACCTGTTGTTTACGAACCATGTGATTAATAAAATTTGATTTGTTTTGAAATTAAGATCCTACATCTGTACAGCTCCATCATAGGCTACAATACATGCTGGGTTACTGGGACACATACTGTGAAAGCCCCCAGGCATGATGTATTGTATTAAAAAAAGATATTGATGACACAATGCATTCTCCACAGCACGTCTTCTTACAGTATGTAGAGCATGACGTTAGTGACTGAAGTCATTATTTACCGGCCTCGCCCTCACACCCATTTCTCAGGAGCCAGAAGCCTGAGTCATATGTCACTCGACTTGACCTGCCAAGGTTCAGATAGGATTCTTTTCTTTCAAATAGTTTTGATGTTTGATTCAACGTGTGCCAGATGGTCAGCGTTTCAACATGTGGGACTATTCCATTGGTTCCATTGCAACAGGCAGGCTCAATGAAACGGGGCAAAAGTATTTGAAAGAAAACAAATACTGTATGAACCCAGGTCTGCCCTGACTGGACCACCCCAGTGTAGAGTCAATTAGTTATGACATCAGTCAGAGGCAGCTGACTAGGACACACCCCGTGTTCACATCAACAACCACAGAAGGGACCCTAAACCCACACAGCCCAGGCTGCTGACGTGTGGTGTTGTGGGGGAAAACCACTGCTCACTCAAGCTCTGATCCTATAAGCAGATGAAAACAATTTCATAGAACATGAGTTCATACGTTGGAGAGTGGTGAGGGAAAGTGCTGAACTATAGCCACAAAGCCTGTCTTCATTAGCAATACAATATTTATCCTAATTCAAACCATCATGGCAGATGAGGTATTGTGTAGGAAGCTTGTATCCACTACAAGACCATGGTACTTGCCTACAGAGCAGCAAGAGGAACTGCCCCTCCTTACCTTCAGGCTATGCTCAAACCCTACTCCCCAACACGAGCACTTCGTTCTGCATCCTCTGGTCTCTTGGCACTCCCAACCCTACGGGAGGGCAGCTCCCGCTCAGCCCAGTCAAAGCTCTGTCCTGGCACCCCATTGGTGGAACCAGCATCCCCCTGAAGCTAGGACAAGAAAGTCCCTGCCCATCTTCCGAAAACATCTCAAACCCTACCTAAAGAGTATCTTAAATAACCCCACAGAACCCCGACTGCTCGAGGATGAGATGCAAATTGGTATTCCACCCACCTTGGTGAGTAATAAAGTTTCTACTCTATTCTATTTTATATGGCTTGGTGTCCCACCCACCTTGGACAGCAGTCCCTGTGCGTGTTCAGTGTCAGTCTGGGCCTGTAGCAGCTCCTGCCGTAGCTCTGTTACCTCCCCCTCCAGTCTGTCTCTCTCAGAATGGGCCGCCTTCAGCAGCCTCTGCAGCTCTGTGCTGTCCCCAGCACTCTGCATGGCCTTCAGCTCCCCAACCTTCTGTCTCTCTAGGTCCACCTGGGCTTTGAGTCGTCCGTTCTCCACCCTCAGGGCATCCGTTGCAGCCCTGTGTTCCTCAGCCGCATGCGTCATCTCACCCCCGGCCTCCACCTCCTTCTCCAGCCGGCCTTGGAGGTCATCCCTCTCCTGCCTGAGGGACCTCACCTGCCCCTGGGTTTCCTGGTGCTCCTCTTCCAGGGTCCTCAGGCTCCCTGTCAGCTGCTGCTGGATGTCCACCAGCTTCTCCCTCTCAAAGTGAGAGCTCTCCACCAGGTCAGCGTAGCGCTGCTCCAGCTCAGCCACCCGCGACTCTTCCCCGCTCTGGACCTGGGCCACCTCCTGCAGCTTCCCGGCCAGGGCCTCATTCTTCTGGGCCAGCAACTCTACCCTCTCCCTTTGCTGCTGCAGCGACGTCTGTAGGAGGCCCTTCTCCTCGGCCAGGCGCTCATTCTCAGCCGTCAGCTCCTGGACCACCTGCTGTTGGTCGGCCAGCTCCTGTAGTGTTGCCTGGAGCTCCTCTGCCGTACTGTGCTGACTTTCCTCCATCTTCTGGATCTGCTCCGTCAGGCTCTCCACTAAGGGGTCGCGACCCGGACCCTTCCCCACCCCTACACCACTGCTGCTCACTGAGTCAGACTGCGACGGGATCTTCTCAAACTCTGAGGAGTCCGGAGAGGGCGAGCCCTTGGTGATGTCACTGCCGGAGGAGACTGAGGTTTTGAGCGGGCTGGGTGTGGGTGACTTGGCTGGGGGACTAGTGTTGTTGTCTGAGGGGAGGCCGTTGACGGAGGGCTTGGAGGGGCTGGTGGTGGTGGTAGTGTTGTTGGACAGAGGAGAGGCAGGCGAAGTTTCCAGGGAGAGAAGCTTCTCCTTCAGGGCCTGGTTCTCCTCCCTCAGAGCTGCCAGCTCCCTCTGGAACTTCCCATTCTTCTCCCTCAGCTCCCCCACCAGGGCCTGGGCATCTGTGGCCTGCTGGGATAGACCTTGGCCCTGATCGGGGGCACCCTCAGGTGGGGTGGAGGGGGTGTTGTGAGGCGAGGGGGATGAAGACAATGAGGCTTTCCCCCGGCAGCGCTGCAGCTCTATCCTCAGCTTGCTGATCTCAAACTCCTTGGCCTTGGCCTCGGCCAGAAGCTCCTTCACCTGGCACTCCAGGAAGCCTCTCTCCGAGCCCTCGGCGTCCACCCTGGGCTTTGTGGTGGTGGAGCCACGCTGGTGCTTGGCTGCCAGGGTGGCCAGGCTGGAGGTGCTGGCGCTGGGGACCATCTTCTTGGTCGTGGAGGTCCGCAGCTGGTCCCTCAGCGACACACGGTCCCTGGTCATGGTGGGGGGAATCTCCCTGGGGGCAGGGATACCAGACTTCTTGGATCCTGATTGGATGCCTGAAAAAGATTATCAAAACACACATTCAGAGTCTGCTGCTTTCTTTTTGAAAGGCCACTAGTAAAGTGGTAATGCTTTTGACTAATGCCTGTAATGTCCTTACCATTCAACAGAAACAATTTCCCACTCAGATTGAAGCTCTATTGTGATGCAGTGATTGCAATTGTCATCATCAGGGGTCAATCATTCAACAATATTCATAGATCCATTTATTTGTTTTAATGGCTGAATGGCTGGCTGGTTGGCACTGTGTCTGTGTTACTGTGGCCATTGAAGGCCTTATAGCATTCCAGTGGGTCCACAGGCCCCGGATGGCTTTCCAGACCTCTCTCTCTCTCTCAAATACGAAGAGCTTTTACTGATTCATCCCCCACGTGATCAGGGCGCCATCTGAAAGGCTTTTATTGTTTGTTTTAAAATTATCAGCAAACAAAGACACAGGGGGTTCTTGTTACCAGGGATGACCAGGAATGGTCCGGGGCACATGGAACGTTCCAGCACAAAGCAGCCCAGTCAGTGGACAGATACAAAAAGAGCGCTGTGTTGATGACACACTAGACTGACTGCCATCAACCTCAGAGGGCACAGACTACTGCACAGCCTGGGCAAGAAGAGATAGACCAGGCTTCTGTATAACCCTATAAACAACACACACATCCACACACACATCCACACTCGCACACACACAAAACATTCAAGATACACTGGCACGTTGGCTCACATCCACACCTACAAACAAACACACACTCACAAACAAATAGTCTGAGCTCATTTGGAATGGAAATCCTACACCCCTCTGGGCTCTTAAAGCACTTCTCCATTGATGGGCACTTTGCAGGGACTATCACCTCTTTGTACAGGCTGGCTGTGCCTGCCAAGCCTGCCAAGCCTCAGACAATCTCAGGGGCGCAGCGCGGTTTAGCATTCTTAAAGTGGGGTTCTGTGGATGAAAAGGAGAGTGTTGCTGAGGCCGGGACCACAGAGAAAGGAGTCAGAGACCTAACTTACTTCATCAGCACTCAACTATGCTTCCATATAAAGCAAGGAGCCCGGAACTCGGAACTATGTGTGCTTTCTTTTTACAATAACACAATCATAAATGGCTAAGCTTGCAAAAATAAAAATGACACATTTCTATATATATATATATATTATATAGCAAAAACGCTGGACACTTTCTTTTCATAATAAAATAAAATCACAATAAAACGACAAATAGTTCCAGTAAAAGATTAAATATCAAAGCTATAAAAAATAACATGGCAGATTGGCTGGCACACAGAGTGACTGCAGACAGACATTGTGGTTTGCCTTCAGTCAAAAAAAAGGACCTAACTACTCCGCTTGAGTGAGAGCAAGCAAAAGCCAGTCATTTAAATGCCCATTAATCAACTTTGCATTGGTTCTCCATCAGTCAGGTCAAGTGAACTCTAGTGAATTTCCCAGTGGACTAGCCTTTGCTCTGCCAAGATCCCAGGCTGCCATTAAAAATCTATAATCACTTACTTCTCTGTGCATTTTACAGTGGATGCATCCACTACAGACAGAATGAGGCCATACATGCCTAAATTATGTATTATCACATGGAAGATTTTAAGATTTTAACAGCTACTTGTTTATGAATAAAGACTGTGATGAAATCAGTTGTGTTAGGTTAAAAAACGACTACATCATAACACATTACAGATTGACATATTAAGATGTTGTTTGGGGATGTGTGTACTGTATGTGTATAAACAGAAACTGACAGACAGACTGACAGACTAACACACACACACACACACACACACACACACACACACACACACACACACACACACACACACACACACACACACACACACACACACACACACACACACACACACACACACACACACACACACACACACACACACACACACACACACACACACACAGAGTTCACAACTCCCCTACATCTCTGCACAGTGGCAAAGACAGCATACAGGCCAGACCTATAGGTCATGTGGGGCATATTCATGCCAATTGCTCTTATTGTTATTATATAACATATAGGGGAAGAGTAACAGAAGGAAAGTGAAAGAGAGGGAGAGATGAATAAAAGGAGAGTGAATGAGAGAGAGGCAGATGTGTTTAAGCTCAGTCCATTTCCATTAAGATGACTAATGTTTGGAGTTGAAGTGGGACTCTGGGACATCTCCCATTCACAGTCCCCCACATACAGTAACGCTCTCCTTCTACTTCCCAGTCCAACTGAATAAAACCCATATGGACTGTATAAACTCATTTTCCTCGTTGGGAGCACTCACCTCCCTTTTACCATGACTTCACTACAGCTTGTCCCTGCGCACATAGTCATGACATAAATCTGTGTGCAAAACAAGCCAACTAATACATGAACATTTACAGTACATTCAAATATAATACAGAGAAAGCAAGGCTGTCTGGAACACAGCCCTGACCATTTCTGAAAGATGAAAACAATAGCACATTTTTTGTGGACCTGTAAACAGATAGTTGGAATTCAATAAGTAGGTCCAATAAATGAGAGAAGGGATGAATGGTAGCCTATCCAAACTTGTTGTAGGCCTATAGGCTATTTCAAGAGTTCCCTATGAAACCATCACAGTCAGAAAATGTGAGGAGTTATTATATACCTATTTCAAATTATTTTAGAATGCAAAGATAAAATAAAGAGATTTTTGATCTCTTCTTACTAACGGCAAATGATTAAATCTTGTTATTATATTTAACTACTGTCACGTTCCTGACCTGTTTTCTGTTGTTTTGTATGTGTGTAGTCGGTCAGGACGTGAGTTGGGGTGGGCATTCTATGTTATGTGTATCTATGTTGGGTTAATGGGTTGCCTGGTATGGCTCTCAATTAGAGGCAGGTGGTTTGGCGTTTCCTCTGATTGAGAGCCATATTAAGGTAGGTTGTTTCACATTGTTTGTTGTGGGTGGTTGTCTCCTGTGTCTGTGTCTATGTACGTTGCGTCCACACGGGACTGTTTTCGGTTTGTTTGTTCGTTTGTTCGGTTTATGTAGTCTGTTCCTGTTTCGTGCGTTCTTCGTTGTCATGTAAGTTCATCATGTTCAGGTGCTGTCTACGTCGTTTGTTGTTTTGTAGAATTATCAAGTGTTTTTCGTGTCAGTGTTCGTCTTGTTTAATAAATTAAATCATTATGTCATCATACCTCGCTGCACATTGGTCTTCCGATCCCTCTCTCCTCTCCTCGTCCGAGGAGGAAGAGCTAGAGTTTCGTTACAACTACCTGTTTTTGTTATAAATAAGAATGTCATCATATATTCCCCATTTGCACAAGGCTACTACTAGGCTTCTTTTGCCTTCTTGCAATGCAATACTTCAACCACTAGAAACTGTGCGTACCCATGGTCTACAGCAGGGGTGTCAAAGTCAAATGGACGGAGGGCCAAATAAAAAATTTAGCTACAAGCCGAGGGCCGGACTGTTCGAATGTTCATTGAAAAATTTTTAAATGACGCATATAGTCTAGTGAACCTAATTGAACCTACTGAAAACCTAACAAATATATTCCAATATGATCAGATAAATAAAGCAATATTTTCTTATGGCTCTGTCAGTAATCTTTAATTTTCAACAGACACAAAAGACAAATTTCCTTTATATAAAAATCCCCATAACATGAACATTAAATGAAAGAAACCGGTATTCAAGGCACCATCAGTAGCCTATATTTTCTATTTTAGCAAAAGTGGGCTAAATTTACTTCAAAGAAAAAAACAATAATAGCAATTTTCTATCATCCACTCAACTGAAATATTTTTAAAATATAATTGGATTGAAATACAATAAAATAAAGTGCAAAAATCTATTAATCAAAAACAACACTTTGTTTAAGGAGAAGTAACATGCAGTGAAAACAAATATTAAACTTTAACTTTTAAACTTGAACTGAGTAAAAACTCTAAATATGTGATTGCACAGTAATGTTCACTTGTTTGAGGTTGAGGGTGATACTTGGTGGTGTCCCATCTTTTCCACAAGTTCATCAATGTTCGGGGTAAGGCTCTGAGCTGAGGAAATCCTCAGAATTGAGTGGAGGTGTTCAGCAGTAAGTCGACTTCTGTGTGATGTTTTGTTCAGGTTCATCAAAGAAAACAGTTGTTCACACAGGTATGTGCTGCCAAACATAGACAACGTTTGAGCAGCCTGGATGCGCAGCTGGGGCATTGTGTCGGGGAGGAAACGGGCGAACTCCGCAGCACCCACTGCCGCATATTTTGCCCTCAGTGCATCATTGCATTGGAGGTCAATCAACTCCATTTGGAGGTTTGGTGGTGAGCTTTCCACGTCAACAGCAAATGGGTTACCGAGCAGTTCCAACCTGCTTTTTTGTGCTTCAAAGTCAGCAAATCGGCGTCGAAAGTCAGCGGCAAGCATACCTATTTTATCAGCCAACTGTGCGCTCGGGAACGCACTGGTAGAGAGCTTCTCTTTCATGGTCTGGCAGCTGGGAAAGTGGCTCAAATTTTCTTTCCGCATCTGCGTCTCCCACAGAGTCAGTTTGGTTTTAAATGCCTTCACTGTACTGTACATATCAGAGATGACATGATCCCGACCCTGCAGCTGCAAGTTCATTGCATTCAGATGACTCGTAATGTCACACAGAAAAGCCATTTCACACAGAAACATTTCGTCTCGGAGTTGTGTTGTGTCTTTCCCTTTGCTGTCCAAGAACAGACAAATCTCCTCACGAAGCTCGAAACATCTTTGAAGCACCTTTCCCTGGCTTAGCCATCGCACCTCTGTGTGATAAGGCAAATCACCATGCTCCGTTTCTAACTCCGTCAGAAATGCCTTGAACTGGCGGTGATTCAAACCTTTGGCTCTGATAAAGTTAACTGTGCGCGTGATGATGCTCATTACATGCTCCATTTTCAAGGCTTTACCGCACAACGCTTCCTGGTGTATGATACAATGATAAGCTGTCAGCTCACCTGTCGCGTTTTCCTCTTGCATCTTTTCCCGTATCTTCGCCACCAGTCCGCTCCTGTGTCCACACATCGCAGGTGCTCCGTCGGTTGTCAAACCCACGAGTTTTTCCCAAGGCAGCTCCATCTCATTTACACATCTTGACACCTCTTCATACAAATCATGCCCCGTAGTTGTGCCATGCATAGGACGTAAAGCCAAAAACTCCTCTGTCACGCTTAGGCTGGAGTCCACTCCGCGGATGAAAATTGACAACTGGGCAATGTCAGAAATGTCGGTGCTCTCATCCACAGCCAAGGAATATGCAATGAAATCTTTTCCCTTTTTCACAAGCTGCTCTTTTAGATTGATGGACAACTGGTCTACTCTCTCGGCAATGGTGTTTCTGCTCAGACTCACATTTAAAAAGAGTTGCCTTTTTTCTGGGCAAACTTCGTCACAAACTTTAATCATGCAGTTTTTGATGAAATCCCCCTCCGTAAATGGCCGGGCTGATTTAGCGATCTCTTCTGCCAAAATAAAACTGGCCTTGACAGCAGCCTGGCCTTGTGATTTGGCTTTTTTGAACAGAGCCTGTCGAGATTTGAGGCCTCGTTTTAATTCCTCTGCCTTTTGTAACCTTTGTTCCATGTCCATATTCTTGTTTTTGTCCGCGTGTTTCGTTTCATAATGTCGTCTCAGATTATACTCTTTCAGTACCGCCACACTTTCTCCACACAGAAGACACACAGGTTTTCCAGCTACCTCCGTGAACATATACTCCGACTCCCACCTTGTTTGAAACCCCCGGTTCTCAGTGTCCACCTTCCGTTTTGCCATTTTTGATGGGTATCTGAAAGTTAATTTTACTGTGATGCTGACGACTGCTGTGCCAATAAATATTGAAATGAAGCAGCCTACTGCTCGGTGCGTCACCGTTGCATTGTGGGAAATGTAGTATTGGTGCGTGTAAAAGATCTGCGGGCTGCCGGCTTGCTGCGGTCTGCGGGCCGGTTCTAATAATAAATCAAGATCATCCCAGGGGCCGTAAAAAACCTTCTCGCGGGCCGGATGTGGCCTCGCGGGCCTTGACTCTGACATATGTGGTCTACAGTGTGCGGGAGGATAAGCATATTCTCATGTCAAATCTTGCGTGAAAACTGTCTCATACATATTTTGGGGCATATTTTGTGCATACGCAACGTTTACAAATGAGGCCCCAGACCTGGGTTCAAATAGTATTTGAAATAGTGCTTGATGGAGCTTGCCTGGCACATTAGAGCCAATGGAATAATTCCAAATGTGTAAACCCCGTCCATCTGGCAGACAGGCTTAATTGAACGCTCAACGTATTTGAAAGAAAACAAATACGAGTTTATTTCTCATTCCACATCTCATATAAAGAGGCCTAACAATGGAACCCTCTCTCTCTCTCTCTCTCTCTCTCTCTCTCTCTCTCTCTCTCTCTCTCTCTCTCTCTCTCTCTCTCTCTCTCTCTCTCTCTCTCTCTCTCTCTCTCTCTCTCTCTCTCTCTCTCTCTCTCTCTCTCTCTCTCTCTCTCTCTCTCTCTCTCTCTCTCTCTCTCTCTCTCTCACTCTCACTCTTTCTCTCTCTCAGTGTTACTGTAGCCAACCCTTCCCTGTCCAAAAGGAGGGTTCGGTCTCACATAGAGCCAGGCATGGGCAGTGATAGATAGTGGCACAGTTGGCCATGCAGCCTCAAGGCCAAGACAGAGCAGCTGCTCAATGGGAATCATCTCATCTTATCCTCATCAAACAGTCCGCCAGTCTCAGAGGAGAGCAGAGGCATGCTTTATCCAGGAGAGGTGCCAGCTATCAGATGCTAGCTGGGCTATAAAAAAGGGGTGATAGGAAGGAGAACATTGAAGGAAAGCCTCAGTGCCTAAATTTATCTATGCTGAGATCAACATGTTTGATACAGTGCAGAAGATAGACCGAATTGACTTTTCTCTTCCAACACAACATATAAAACCATGTCTTAAAACTGCTCTTCAATACTGTATGACTGATACATTTCTGTAACATTATAGAACCTTACAGGGTGTGTAACTTCTAAACCCCTTACCTAAGCCTACTTTCAGGGTATTCATAAATCACATAAAGTTATCCTCACCATATGTTTGACAATTTAAAAGAAGTCAAAGGAAAGCACAAAGAAGACAAGCTGTGAATTAATAGCCAACTATTTAAAATCCTCAGTTGGGACAAATGCTTCCTGACTCCAAAGTTATCTGGGCCTGACTTGCTAAGCCTTTGACAGACAATGACAACTCCTTATTTTTAGGGGTTACTGAAATGGTGAGAGGGAGAGAAAGTGGGGGAGAAAAAGAGAGATGAGAGAGAAAGGCTGAGAGTAAGAGAGAGAGAAAAAAAATCTATGGAGAGAGATAGCGAATGACTCGTTTCAAGAAACTAGGCGTATGTCGCATGTCACTACTTCACAGGAGCAGCATTTGAACGTAAACATTTATTTTTGATCAAAACACGTTTTATTTGCAGAAATGCCTTTGGGAACATGTGAACTTCATATGCCTTAATAACAAACGTGTATTTCATCCATAAAATTGTTAAATTACAAGCCTAGTTGGTTTAGCCATGGAAATAGACAAGAACCTTCCCACTGGCCATGATTGGCTGAGATAATGCATGGGCTGGACATCCCGGGAGATAAGTTTGGATTGGTCTGCCATGTAGCAGGCTTCTGTCTATAACGTGAGCTGTTCAGTATGTGTTGACAGTCCTTTCTACCACGCCATTTTTGAAAGATATAAAGTTAGCCATTGAGAACAACCAAAGTTTTGCTACTTTTCTCAACATTGATGCCCTAAATTTAGCTGGTGCTATCGACAGATCAGAAGGAAAAAGTGATGGGCTACTTTCTGCACACACCATGGACAGTATGAACCGGAGTGACTTGACACAAAGCTGGCCAAACAAGATGTAGCTACAAACAAAATGGAGTTAAATGGCTCCAGTCTGCCGTGAAGCGTTCATCCTTGTAAACGGTTAAGAGTCTAGCTACATTTTCCAGATATAAGTTTCCAATTTTTTCAGAAAGTCATTTTCATCGCAAGTTAAAGTGTACTGTTTGTTAGCTAGCAAACATTAGCTTGCTGGATCGCTAGTTAACGTCATGTGTATGATCTGTGTTACAATATTATTTGAATCAGAAAACCATTTGCATTGCTAGTTATAGCCTAATGTTAACTAGCTAACATTGAACCTAGTTTGTTAGGTTTAACCACCTGCAGATTCATACTACAGCTATGACAATGTCTGTATTGGTAGTAGTATGAGTTGGGGTTATGCCGGTTCATCGTTTAGCTAGCTAGCTACATGTCTAAACAAAAATTTCTACTTTGGCTGGTTTATTACATGACCCATCAAATTAGCAGGTGTATCTGGGGGTGATTAAGGCCATCTATTGTATTTAATGAACATGTGTACATGTCTAGACAATAGTGACCCTTCCACTTAGCTAGATGTGGGTGAGGGGTGGTTATAGCATTTCCTTCACATGACTCATCAATTTAGACAAGTGTGTTGGGTAAGCGTCATTTAAAATATAAAATATTTATAAAATATTTTTATCTTGACACTTTCTGTTTTTGATATTGCTACTATGCAAGTACTATCACTGTACTGTTTACATCTTCTGTATCCTCTGCATGTGACAAATAAAAATAGATTTTATTTGATATAGTGTGTGTTTACCACATGGCCTCACATGTGAATCCATAGAGATGGGTGGGGCTAAGGCTTAAGAGGGTGTGAACGATACTGAAAGGGTGTAGACAAAGAAGAGCTCTCCAGTAGGTGTACCAAAAATTCAAGGGCCATTTTCTCAGAAGTGGGTTTACAAGTTTATCAACTTTCCCATTGTTCCTCAACTGCAGTGTATGATATACCATTTTCTAGCTCTGAGTCTCTACTTTTATCCAATGTAAAAAAATACAATTTCAAATGTTGCTACATTAGACCGATTTGAGGCGGTCGGTCACATATATACAAAAGTATGTGGACAAATTAGTGGATTTGGCTATTTCAGCCACAGCCGTTGCTGACAGGTATATAAAATCGAGCACACAAGTCATGCTATCTCCATAGACAAACATTGTCAGCAAAATTTAAACGTGGCACCAATTTGTAAGTCGCTCTGGATAAGAGCGTCTGCTAAATGACTTAAATGTAAATGTAAATGCACCGTCAGAGGACGCCACCTTTCCAACAAGTCAGTTAGTGAAATGTATGGCCTAACAGAGCTGCATCGGGCAACTGTAAGTGCTGTTATTGTGAAGTGGAAGCGTCACGGTGCAACAATGGCTCAGCCGCAAATTGGTAGGTCACACAAGCTCACAGAACAGGACCACAGAGTGCTGTACGTAAAAATGGTATGTCCTCAGTTGCAACAATTACTAATGAGTTCCAAATTGCCTCTGGAAGCAACGTCAGCAGAATAACTGTTTGTCTGGAAATTCATGAAATGGGTTTCCGTGGCCGAGCTGCCATACACAAGCCTAGCTCGCCGCCATTGGACTCTGGAGCAGTGGAAACCCGTTCTCTGGAGTGATAAATCACGCTTCATCATCTGGCAGTCTGACAGATGAATCTGGAGGTTTGGAAGATGCCAGTAGAACGCTACCTGCCCCAATGCATAGTGCCAACTGTAAAGTTTGGTGGAGAAGGAATAATGGCCTGGGGCTGTTTTTCATGGTTCGGGCTAGGAACCTTAGTTCCAGCGAAGGGAAATCTTAACACTACAGCATACATTGAAATTCTAAACAGGCCTAATCGCCCAACATCAGTGCCCAACCTCACTAATGCTCTTGTGGCTGAATGTTAGCAAGTCCTTGAAGAACATCTAGTGGAAAGACTTCCCAGAAGAGTGGAGGCTGTTATAACAGCAAAGGGGGACCAACTCCATATTAATGCCCATGAGTTTGCAATGAGACGTTCGACGAGCAGATGTCCACATACTTTTGGCCATGTGTAAATCCTCCCAACAAGCTCTGGAGACTGGTTCTCATTAATAGCAAAGTGTAAATAATGTGAAACACTAGCTTTGGAGAGAAACAGAAATACTGCTGCCAAGTAGAATGGGCTTTCTGTCATGTTGAGGAAGAAGAGAAAGGCTACACAACATTTTGTGACAAGAGTTTTCTTTTTTGTGCTCATTTGGTAAGAAAGTAATATTCACAATAGTGAATCATGGACTAATCATTGCAGGATAGGGGGTTTTGGAGGAGAAGCCACAGTAACAAGATTTAGATTGCAGGCGGCCAAATGAAGCCAGCAGTGAAAGCCAAGATCAACAGGCTTGACCAAAGTCATTAACCCAAACTCCAACTTTTAACTTAAAACATTCATGTTTCTACACAGAATACTGCTGACACGCCAGAAAACACACGTCCACACAGAGAGAACCATTGTTAGTAACCCCACTTCTGATCTCGAGTCCTGTTGAAATGGCTTCCTGAAATGATCGGAAATTATTGCTTTGTTTACATTAACTAATTGTTTAATTAATAACTCACAGTGTGAGTACCTCATCACAATAATGCACTCTGGTCCACATCTATCTTTTTAATGAAGAGGAGGTTTTAAATCAAAGATCGGCAGGGGACGTGTGGCTCAGTGGCTTCTGGACACCAGCGTTACCAGCCAGCCAAGCCAAGCCAGCAGCCAAGAGGTAACAGGCTGCATTGTGAGGGGAAGGAAAGGCAGCCCCCAGCCCAGCCTTCTTTAATTTCATTTACACGGGGGGACAGGAGAGGGAGTGACGATGACAGATAAGTGGCCGGGGCCAGTCAGGCCGGTCAAGTGTCAGAACCGTTGGCATCTGCAATGACACAGTGGTACCGTCAGTCAGTGGCCGACTGCTATCACGACGGAATGAATGACCTTTGAAAGGGAAGGAAGTCTCATTTCCACACCACACACGCGTGCACACACACACACACACACACACACACACACACACACACACACACACACACACACACACACACACACACACACACACACACACACACACACACGTCTCATTGCCACCCCTAGCCCGCCCCCTCTGGAGTTCCAGGAAGTGCAGTCTAATGTTTTCCAGTCAGGTGGATGTGGGGGGTACAGAGCAGTTAGATAAAAAATAATATCCGTCTCTCTCTCTGTCTGGGGTTTCCTGTTGTCCAGGCAGCAACTGGACAGGACGTAGCCTGGTGGTCCCAGATCTGTTTGTGCTGTTTTGGCAACTCAACACAGGAGTTGGCAAGATGGCACAAACAGATCTGTGACCAGACTAGACAGGACGGGATGGGGAGTGACTGGGTAAACTGGAGCTTATCTCTCAGGCCCTGGGCTCACACAGGCATTCCACTCTTCTTGCTGGTGCGGAAGACAGACTCACAGTGGGGTTTCCATATGCGTCACTGTGATACAGGAAATGGTCAGCCAGGATGGTCAGTCAGTCAGGGACAGGGGAGGCAAACGTTAACGCTAGCTGTCACAGTCCAAGCGACACATCATCCTCCAGACCTTGATTCAAATAGAATTTGTTTTCTTTTAAAGACTAACGGTTCCTTATGTTCCATCATCAGAAAAACATCAGACAACAATTAAAATCATCATCCTAACTCTTCTAGCAGAAAAAGATACTGCCAACTATGAGTTAGCCAAGAAACACAGACTCTAGCATTGTTTTTCTACTTATAAAAGGCCAACTTTACTTGCAATACTATAGTAAGTACAGATATTCCACTAAGGTTCCTGAAACTCAGACAGACGGTCTAAATTCACTCTGGCCAAAACTTAATCTCTTGGCCTGTGTCTCAGGTCCCAAAGACTTAAATGGACAGATATTCCACAATAGTTCCTCCATATGAGTTGATGAAAGCTCTAGCCTAAATTCACGTACACTGGGCTTTTTTCTGGCCAAAACATAATCTCTTGAACTCCAAAAGCCCCAGGTCCCAAAGACTTTGGGTCAGATTGATGATGACATCATACTGTGGAGGAGGAGAGTGCATAGTATGATTAGAGAGCGGATCTGCAGATCACATCTGATTTAAAGCCCAGAATGTTCTAGAATGTCACCAGATACATTTTATGGGCCTACTATAGCAGATAGCAGAAGGGGATATAGTAGAGGCAGGCACTCAACGAATGCAGGACTTCAATAAACCCCCCATTTCCCATAGTCTACTACAGTATACCACATAAGAGGCACGTCAATGAATAGGAATCTGATTTGTGCGCCGTTTGAAGGATGGTGTAATTGCATTTGCCGGTGATCGGAAGTGGTGTAAATCAGGTAAATGATCTAGTTTCACAGACAGTTACCAGGACCATGGAGGATAAGCAGCAGCTGTAACACATATCACTTTGTGAGTGTCAGCTTAAGGGCTGGTTTAGAAGTGTACAAAAGTCCTGGGTTTAGACCAGAAGGTCCTCGCCTGGCTTTGCATGGGCTCTCCAGACTATTGAGTTTAGGAAATTATTGCATTGGGGATTTGACTGGATATATTATCTGCACTTGGGAAACGTCCAGTATCTGCAGATCCACAGATACTCAAACCCAACAAACGCTTCCCTTGTTCTTTGTGATTCTATCTTTATATCTTTATTCCTGCAGATCATACATGCTGCCATCATGTCTATGGGATTATTACCATAGTACCATAATCTCCCCAGTCCCCACCATAGATTTGAAGCCATAATTATATCCAGGGGGCTCAGATAACATGCTCTCCAATCGTCTACTTCAGTATGATTGCACATCTCAATCCAAGAATTTGCATAAAAACCAAACGACTGAGAACAGAAGGCGCAAATGTAAAATCGAGGCCGCATAGATGGTCATTGGAAGTACAGATATCCATCCTATAGTAGTTGCATAATATGTGGAGTACATACAGTATAAGCTATAGTACAAAGTCCATGCCGTATGTCATGCACAATCAACGTGGCTGACTGTATCAACAATATGTTTGAGTTGAGTAAAGGGAAGGAATTAGAGGCCTTTTAAAAAGTTTAAGTGTTGCTTTAAAATTCTGTTGACCAATCTGAAAATATTAATGTGAACTAACTTGGAGAAAGAATGAAGGTAAAGAGTGAGTTTGGCATGCCTGGCTGTGAAGGATAAGTAGTAGGGTCGGTGTGGAGAGAAAGAGAGTGTATGGAATCTGTCACGACATTGGCTGAGGTGATATTTTCCCTGCTGGGGCTGGCCAATAATCCTGCATATAAATAAATAAATAAATAAAGAGGGAGAGAGAGAGAGAGAGAGCAGAATGGATGGGCTTTGGCAGGGCTAAATAGAGACTGTAAATCACTCAGTGGAGTGAAAGAAGTACAGTTACCGCATGTATGGGATCAAAAAGCTGACTCACTTACAGAGGGTTACATTTTGACTTGTGATGGTTCGGAAATATACTGCACACACACCATACAGAAAAACCACTACTTGATTACACAGAGATGGGGAATTGCTGGTGTTGCTGTGCCGGAACCAAAACAATTTGAAACACCAAGAGCAGAAAGGCAGCAGGGAAGGAGTAGAGGAGTAGAGCCCAGGGCTAGTATTCACAACAACCTCTACTGTAAGCAGAAGTAAAATACCCCATACTCATGAATTCCTGTGTACAAGTCATTATGGGTAGTGAGTGACTCTAATGTCAGCAAGTGGCATATCATTCATCAAATACTGCTGAGAAGTGGACTCTCTTTTTTTAGAACAGCAACACCTGCAAGTCTGCACTATACAGTGCCTTCAGAAAGTATTCATACCCCTTCTTATTGCACTTTGTGTTGTGTTACAGCCTGAATTAAAAATTGATTACTTTTTTTCCCTTCTCACCCATCTACACACAATATTCCTTAAGTGGAAACATGTTTTTAGAAATGTTTGTACATTTATTTAAAATGAAATACAGAAATCTCATTTACATAAGTATTCACACCCCTGAGTCAACACTGTACAAGCACCTTTGGCGGCAATTACAGATGGGAGTCTTTTTGGGTAAGTCTAAGAGTTTTGCACACTTGAATTATACAATATTTGCCCATTATTCTTTAAAAATGATTCAAGCTCTGTCAAGTTGATTGTTGATTGTTGCTAGTCAGCCATTTTCAAGTCTTGCCATAGACTTTCAAGCTGATTTTAAGCCAAAAGTGCACAGGAACATTCAATGTCGTCTTGGTAAGCAACTCCAGTGTAGATTTGGCCTTGTATTTTAAGTTGTGGTCCTGCTGAAAGGTGAATTCGTCCCCCAGAATCTCAGTATCTCTACTTGCACATCATCATCTGCTCATTTATCACTCCAGTGTTAATCTGCTAAATTGTAATTATTCGCTCCTTAGGCCTATTTATTGCCTACCTCCTCATGCCTTTTGCACACACTGTATATAGACATTTTTTTTCTTCTACTGTGTCATTGACTTGTTTATTGTGTTATTGGCTTGTTTATTGTTTACTCCATGTGTAACTCTGTGTTGTTGTCTGTGTCACACTGCTTTGCTTTATCTTGGCCAGGTCGCAGTTGTAAATGAGAACTTGTTCTCAACTAGCCTACCTGGTTAAATAAAGGTGATTTTTTAAATATAATAAAAAAAAAAAAATGTATAAATAAAAATCTGTTGGAAAGCAGACTGTACCAGGTTTTCCTCTAGGATTTTGCCTGTGCTTACAGCTGTATTCCATGTATTTATATTAAAGAAAACTCCCTAGTCCTTGCTGATCACAAGCATACCAATAACGTGATGCAGCCACCACCGTGCTTGAAAATATGAAGAGTGGTACTCAGTGATGTGTGCTGTTGGATTTGCCCTAAACATAACGCTTTCTATTCAGGACCGAAAGTTCATCTCTTTGCCCCATTTTTTGCAGTATTACTTTTGCAGTAGTGCCTTGTTTCAAACTGGATGCATGTTTGGAAGTATTTTAATTTCTGTATAGGCTTTCTTCTTTTCATGGTGAAATCACTGTGCAGTTTTCTTCCTCTCTGGCAACTGAGTTAGGAAGGAAGCCTGTATCTTTGTCGTGACTGGGTGTATTTATATACCATCCAAAGCCCAATTAATAACTCTTCCATGCTCAAAGGGATATTCAGCATTTCCTTTTTTTATCTACCAATCGGTGCCCTTCTTTGCAAGGCATCGAAAAACCTCCCTGGTCTATGTGGTTGAATCAGTGCATGAAATGCACTACTCAAATGAGGGACCGTACAAATAATTGTATGTGTGGGGTACAGGGATGGGGTAGTCATTCAAAAATCACATTAACCACTATTATTGAACACAGAATAAGCCCATGCAACTTATTATGCAATTTGTTGAATACATATTTACTCCTGAACTTATTTAGATTTGCCATAACAAAGGGGTTGAATATTCAAGACGTTTCAGCTTTTATTTATTTTTTAGTTTCTAAAATGTTCTACAAACAAAATTCCACGTTTACATTATGGGGTATTATGTGTGGATCATTGACACAAAATCTAAATGTAATCAATTTTAAATACATGCTGTAACACAACAAAATGTGGAAAAAGTAAAGAAGTGTTGTAGCGATGTGCGCTGAGAGTCAGGAAGCAAGTTCAGGGAGTGAGTGTTTTAATCAATAAACAAAACATAATACAAAACAAGAAACACGAACAATGCACAGACATGAAACAGAAACAATGACGACTGGGGAAGAAACCAAAGGGAGTGACATACAGTGGGGCAAAAAAGTATTTAGTCAGCCACCAACTGTGCAAGTTCTCCCACTTAAAAAGACGAGAGAGGCCTGTAATTTTCCTCATAGGTACACTTCAACTATGACAGACAAAATGAGAAAAAATTCCAGAAAATCACATTGTAGGATTTTTAATGAATTTATTTGCAAATTATGTTGGAAAATAAGTATTTGGTCAATAACAAAAGTTTCTCAATACTTTGTTATATACCCTTTGTTGGCAATGACAGAGGTCAAACGTTTTCTGTAAGTCTTCACAAGGTTTTCACACACTGTTGCTGGTATTTTGGCCCATTCCTCCATGCAGATCTCCTCTAGAGCAGTGATGTTTTTTGAACTATCTCCAAAGATTTTCTATGGGGTTGAGATCTGGAGACTGGCTAGGCCACTCCAGGACCTTGAAATGCTTCTTACGAAGCCACTCCTTCGTTGCCCGGGCGGTGTGTTTGGGATCATTGTCATGCTGAAAGACCCAGCCACGTTTCATCTTCAATGCCCTTGCTGATGGAAGGAGGTTTTCACTCAAAATCTCACGATACACGGCCCCATTCATTCTTTCCTTTACACCGATCAGTCGTCCTGGTCCCTTTGCAGAAAAACAGCCCCAAAGCATGATGTTTCCTCCCCCATGCTTCACAGTAGGTATGGTGTTCTTTGGATGCAACTCAGCATTCTTTGTCCTCCAAACACAACGAGTTGAGTTTTTACCAAAAAGTTATATTTTGGTTTCATCTGACCATATGACATTCTCCCAATATTCTTCTGGATCATCCAAATGCTCTCTAGAAAACTTCAGACGGGCCTGGACATGTAATGGCTTAAGCAGGGGGACACGTCTCGCACTGAGGGATTTGAGTCCCTGGCGGCGCAGTGTGTTACTGATGGTAGGCTTTGTTACTTTGGTCCCAGCTCTCTGCAGGTCATTCACTAGGTTCTTGTGATCATTTTGACCCCACGGGGTGAGATCTTGCGTGGAGCCCCAGATCGAGGGAGATTATCAGTGGTCTTGTATGTCTTCCATTTCATAATAATTGCTCCCACAGTTGATTTCGTCAAACCAAGCTGCTTACCTATTGCAGATTCAGTCTTCCCAGCCTGGTGCAGGTCTACAATTTTGTTTCTGGTGTCCTTTGACAGCTCTTTGGTCTTGGCCATAGTGGAGTTTGGAGTGTGACTGTTTGAGGTTGTGGACAGGTGTATTTTATACTGATAACAAGTTCAAACAGGTGCCATTAATACAGGTAACGAGTGGAGGACAGAGGAGCCTCTTAAAGAAGAAGTTACAGGTCTGTGAGAGCCAGAAATCTTGCTTGTTTGTAGGTGAACAAATACATATTTTCCACCATCATTTGCAAATAAATTCATAAAAGATCCTACAATGTGATTTTCATTACAGGCCTCTCTCATCTTTTTAAGTGGGAGAACTTGCACAATTGGTGGCTGACTAAATACTTTTTTCCCCCACTGTATATAAGGATAATCAAGGAGGTGATGGAGTCCAGGTGAGTATCACTATGCGCGTAACCATGGTGACAGGTGTGCACCATAACGAGCAGCCAGGTGACCTAGAGGCCGGAGAGGGAGCACACGTGACAGGTGTGAATACTTTCTGAAGGGACTGTAGCTGTTGAAATGCCATGGAAATAGCACTTTGAGATAAAATGCATGATGTGCTTTGCTTGGGGAGTTGGAAAGCCACAGTAGACACATTTATATTCAATTCTGAAGTAAGGATGTTCCTTTTGAGGGTATAAACTGAACTAATGTGCATGCTAATTATATAGCCACAGCATCCCCTTTACTGAGGAACTCTACTTTGAGGTACATTCTCTACAAAAGGCATCAATTTGATAAAGACGTCAGTAGATGAGCACATCGCATGAGATTGAAAGATTTTGTTATTTTCTCCAGAAAGGGTAAAGGGAGACAGCGACAGCTAAAACGTCTATCTGCTAAAACAAAGGGATTGACATCAGATGACCATTTATAAATGAAACATTTGATGAGCCACGATACAGCCAGAGGACAACTCGTCATGGGTTTGTTCGGGTTCAACATCAATCGACAAATCAAAACATCTCAACCTTTCAATTTGATGCTCAAGCTGGTCATGTTTATCTTGGTATTTCACATGTTTGCAGACTCTGAAAACGTTGTTTAGAATTATTTTGATGTTTTTTATCATTCAGTATATCTGAGTACAACATCCAACACATCAGCCTTTCTTTATATTTTCTAATATAAACTTTTCTCCATGACTTCTACATTTCTCTCATGATCCAAATACACATCCTACATGATTTAGGATAAGATTAAGTATTTGAGATTATTTTTCCTGGAACAATCCCTGTAGAGGATGAAATATATTATATGTGTGGGTTTAGGATTAATCTTAGAATGGGAGAGAGATTTCCACAAGCAGGATTTAGAAGGTATTATTGAGAAAAAGACACCTCCGTTCCCCACCCTTTTCCATAGTAACCAAAAGGCAAACAAATTATATTTTCTAGTAATAGTAAGGATATCGCCATATGCCACAAACAGACAGTGTCTGAAATTAAATGTTTACCACAAGACAAACAACTTAATCAAGTAGGAGACATTTCTGTGTGCTTACTGTGAAAAGTAAAACTGATTGTGATGGTGTGACCAGGCTGGTCTGCTGACGGCTGCTGGGCTCAGCTGAGGAGGACATCGCAAACAAATTAATCTCGGAACCCACAACCCAGGACCAAATATTGCATGCGCTGGCCAGCTACTCATGAAAACAGTCCCGGGAGACTACAAACAAATATGGTCTGTGGCTGGAGATGACAGAGCAGACAGCCATGGAGAGAACAAACAGGAAAGGATTGGATTATCCTTCACAGTCTAGCTGAAGGAAATCCATAACTAGACATTGAGAGATACACAAACTTCTGAGGAGATGTTTGGTTTGAAATGCCTCACACACAAAAACTGTTGTAAAGACTGGGATGCTGCTTACATGGCAAAACCAACTAAATCTGTCTTTGAGGGTCAATGAGTGTAGGCTACATGCAGACAGTGCAGTCGGTAACTCTGATGTCTAAGTTCTGACCATGCTTCTAAAAATTATTCACAGATAGCCATTCTGCAGTTAGTGCTTTAATGTCTGTGTAGTGTGTACTGGGTATGGGCCCATGTTTCACCACACACAAACAGGACATTTAAACAGGACACACCTTGCTTTGCAAACACAGAACAGACCTTTGTTTACAGTACAGTACTGGCTCCTAACTGCTGTGGTGGAAACAGTGGTGGTCAGTGCCGTTTAAGATGAGGGAGGACACATTTTATTTTTCATGATCATGGTCTTATTTCTATTACAGCATATTGGTTGAATCTCATTCATATTCCATTCACCCAGTTCAATGTAACAGCGATTAGGTTTAGGATACTACATTATACAAAATGTTTCCCTATACCCATCATAAGGTTTCTACAACCAAGCCTATGAATTAAAGTTTACAATGTAGGTGCACATAGGTCGAGAGACAAATTTGAGGTCACAGACGGTGACACATGGAAAGACAGTGACATTTAATACCGCCTTACACACTCTAGCCTGCATATAGCTGATATAGGGTGTAAACATTAGTCCAACAGTTGCAAACAAGAGTTTCTATAGCACAAATTCAGATATGTTTATCCCCGTTTAATTCCATTTGCGTCCGTTTAAGAAATGTTTTCAACAGAATCGGCGGAATGAATACACCCCTGAGCACGCGTAAACACAGTTAACTTTCATAGCAGCCACTTTGTATTCCTTGTCGCATCTATGCGCTCTCCTCCTCTCACCTCTTCCCTTCGCGTGTGGACTTCAATGCACAACACATCAGCTGTATTTGACCAGGCGAAAAATCCTTTCCAGGCCAAACCGCTACACACAGCCTACATCGTTGTCACCATATTAGGTAAAGTAACATAGCTAATAGAACTAACGCGTTAGTAAGCCTGCTACAATCATGCAGTAACGTTACAATGTACAGTCAGTAAGCAGTTACACCGGCGGGCCCCCGTGGCAAGAAATTAGTAATACAAAAAGCTTACCTTGACTTGGAAGAGTTCTAGTGTTGTGTTGGGAAGTCATAGCCAGCTAGCTAACATAGCATCCCTCTGTTTGAGCAGGGTGTTTCAGTAGGCTAAACTAGCTAGGTGCATTTGCTAGCTAAGTAAGTGAAACTGAAAAAAAATGATAATCTCTATTTCTCTCTTGCTTCTCCTTCATTTTGGAAGAAATTAATTTATTAAAAACTGTTAAACTATTGTCTTTCTCTCTGAGTCAACTACTCACCACATGTTATACACTGCAGTGCTAGCTGTAGCTTATGCTTTCAGTACTAGATAATTCTCTGATCCTTGATTGGGTGGAAAACATGTAAGTTCATGCTGAAAGAGCTCTGATAGGCTGGAGGACGTCCGGAATTTGTCATAATTACTGTGTAAGTCTATGGAAGGGGGTGAGAACCATGAGCCTCCTAGGATTTGTATTGAAGTCAATGTACCCAGAGGAGGACGGAAGCTAGCTGTCCTCCGGCTACGCCATGTTGCTACCCTACAGGGTGCTGTTGAGGCTACTGTAGACCTTTTTTGCAAAATAGTGTGTTTTAATCAATTATTTGGTGACGTGATTATATTTAGTATAGTTTTATCTAAAAAGGCTAACTTTTTAAATGTTTTACAATTGTCATTTCTTAGGAAATTCACTGAGGAGGATGGTCCTCCCCTTCCTCCTCTGAGGAGCCTCCACTGGGTGGGAACCAGGAAAGTCTCATTAGTGCTACTTCCAGACCTGGGTTCAAATATTATTTAAAATCTTTATTTCTGTTTTATAGTTTTATATTTGTAAAAACTATTTTTGCCAGATGGGGGGGGGGGGGGGGTTTGCAGCCTAGCGGTTAAGAGTGTTGGTCCAGTAGCCGAAAGGTCGCTGGTTCGAATCCTCGAGCCAACAAGGTAGAAAAATCTGCCGTTCTGCCCTTGATCAAGGCAGTTAACCGTCAACAACAACTGCTCCCCGGTCGCCGATGATGTCGATTAAAGCAAACCCCGCACATCTCTGATTCAGAGGGGTTGGGTTAAATGAGGAAGAAACATTCCTGTTGATTGCATTCAGTTGTGCAACTGACTAAGTATCTCTTTTCCCGTTTTATTGGTCCATTATACTAGAGGGTCTATCAAACACATATCAAATATTTAAATTCTTTTGAATAGTATTTTAACCTGGTTCTAGCTACTGTACTCTGGGTACAGCAACTCACTGAGACTCCTCTTCTTGGTCTGTTTCCTGAATCCTGATGTTGGTCTGTCTCCAATAAGAATCTCTAGGCAACAAAATAGAGCTGATGCTGCAGATTCCTTGTCTTTCTTTGCACATTCTTTGGTGTGTTTTGCTAATGCTCATCGTGTCATGGTCTGACTCTGCCCAGCTAACTCTTGAAGAGTATTTGCCAGGTGCAACGGATCTAAACAATATCACTACGATTTCAGCAGCAGAGCGATCTCGATGTCAAGAGGAACGTCCTGTTTCTCACAGACAGTTATCGATGTCAACATGACAGAGCGTCTTATCTATGTACGAGAGGCTTATCTTGAACGTTCTAAAGAAGAAATGCTGGGAATGAAACCACTGGGAGATGTGTTGGGATCTCAGTGTGGATCACTCTGACTCTTTTGTGCTGCACTGGACTGATTACACATCTACCAAAGTTGCTATGGTTATTACAAGCCAGCATTGTACGGTTGGGTTCGACACGATAGTGTGAAAAGGGCAGGCCTATAATAGTCTGGGTGAGTCAGACAGTACAGACAGTACAATAGGCTAAATGTCATAATAAGACGCATCCCTTGCAGTGACATGAGGAATGTGAGAAACAATGGCTTGATTGCCTTGCATGTATGAAAGCAGCCCAGCTGTCAGGGAGGTGTGGTGTGTGAAATTTGCTGATGGGGAGACACAGATAGTCCTCGCCTGAGAACTCACCAGCACGTTGCCGCCCATCTGCAGGTAATCGCTTTGCATAAACTGAACTCTACGTTACACTCTTTCTCTCCCTCTCTCAGCAGAAACTCTCTGTTTCCTGCCTCAACTGGCACAGGTGCACAGACACAGGCACGTGTACATGCCTCGCATACCACCCCACCAACACACACGCATGCTTAAACACACACCGTATTATGACTGAAGATCATACTACAGTAAATGTGATAAGTCTACTAATGTGAAAGTGTCAGGTCAGAAACAGACATTTATCAGAACAATGAAAAATGTACTTTCTCTGTAGACACACTGCAATTCCTGAGAAACAAAAGTCTGATTAGCTTTGTTATGTATTGTTGTTTTGGTTGAGGAATCTTTTCCTGTGGGCCTCTCCAGCACTGTGTGTAGTAGACTATCCTATCCTATCGCTCTCCTTCACTGACACTGCTGATGCTCAAGAGTGAGCAAACACTACAAACAGTCATGTTGTTCCAGTGACCACTGTTATTACTACATTGGTATCACATAAAAACACCCTGGTACTATCAAACGCTTCTCTGCTTTCTCAACATTTTGACAGCTTTTCCTGCACTACCATTACCTCCAAACATCCCGGCTATGCTGCATGGGCGAGGATCCCACAGGACCGTGAAAGCTCACTTTCCTTTTTTGAGCATGAGAAATGCTCCAACCCTCCCTGTATCTCTGTCTCGCCCTCCCTCTCTCTTTCTCTCTCCCCGCTCTCTCTCTGACTCCCCCTCTCACCTCACTGGACAAACATCTTGCCAGTCGCCACGGGCCGTGTTTTTTATTCTGCTTCCAGACAGCTCTGGACTGCATGGAATCGGATCTGAAAATAGGCCCACTGTTCTGTTAAGCCATAATATTTAACTGATAAGGTCATCATCACAGTATCTGCTGAGTGTGGGCACTGGGCCACTCTTCCAGTGTGTAATAGAGCGCTGGACAACTGACTCGCCCAGTCAGAAGAAGGGTGGTGCTTATATCATTTTAGAAAAGTTTTTTTTTTTTAAATCTTCTAATAAGGAAAGTCTTTTGTGCAGCATACAGACAAGATGCAAGATGCAAGATGCAAGATGCAAAAACAAGACAGTGAATCACACTGGTAGTGGTTTAGAAACAAACAGCAGTATCGCTACTATCGCAGACTGTACTGGCCAGATGACTTAAAACCATCTCATCCTTCCACTCAGAGATAACAGACAGTGTTAATCAGAGCTCCCTCCTTTTCCGACGTCTGCTTCCGTACCTTACACATAAAAGCTGTGTTATTCTACTCTACCAGATACTATCTGAGACATACCACAGCTGGCCAGACAGAGGCTCTCACAGTCTACCTGCCAAATTGAGGCTAAACAATCAATCAATTAAATGTATTTATAATGCCCTTTTTACACCAAAGTCACAAAATGATTTTACATTAACCAGGCCTAGAATAGACTCACAAGGAGCAAACATCATAAGGATTATTGCTAGGCCTTTATTTGGGAGCAATCGTGTTAATGTGGACTGCATTATCCTAGGTGTCAGTAAACACCAGTATAGGAAGCAGCCCTGATGAGAAATGGATTAAAATCCTCTGTGTCCTTGATCAAATCCCTCTCTCATGAATCAATGTATCA
Source organism: Salvelinus fontinalis (assembly GCF_029448725.1). NCBI lineage: Eukaryota > Metazoa > Chordata > Actinopteri > Salmoniformes > Salmonidae > Salvelinus > Salvelinus fontinalis. The sequence goes on along the minus strand of NC_074666.1, from coordinate 36,199,264 downwards.
TCTCCTCTGCAGACTTCTATACATCAGGAGATTAGGCTACAGTACATTAGGAACAATCTGCCCATTTCATGATCAATTGTCATTAACTATATGGAGGCTTGTTTGATTGGATGGGGCAGTGGAGGTATGAGAATAACAATAGCATGATTGATTAACATTATAGTAGCTTGAGATCAAATTATAATACAGGGCTTTATGGGATTGAACAGACTGTGTGTGTGTGTGTGTGTGTGAACCGAATGTAATCAAAATACTTGACAGATTACAGATGTTTAGCTTCATATGAACTGGAACACACACACGCGCAGTTACACGAACACACTGTGTCAGACAGACAGCAGGAAGTGACAGCATAGCTGGATCACGCCACGGGGATGATGGGTTTATTTCCAGCTGTTCTAGAGGACAAGTCACCCTGAGAAGGTGACATTAGGACACCTCACTTCAGTGTGTGTTCAGTACAGACGAGTCATGTCTGAAGTGTTCTTCACCCCAAATGGGACCAATTTAGATCTACAGCAATGTAGATCTGTTATGAAAAGTTCAAATAATTCATTATGCCTTGGCTAGAAGCTAAATCCCCCCCCAAAACTATGTAAACACCTAAGCCCTCCATGATTTCTGAACAATGATACAGAGTGTGTGAACTAAATGCTCTCCCTCTTTTGAGTGACCTATTCGCGAGCAGTCGAGTAGAGACATTTGTGTGACAGGAACCAAGAGTCTAATCCCTCCTGCTGGCATGCAGCAGCTCCCTACTGAAGCCTTCTGAATCAGAGCCTGCCGTGCTATCTCACACCACACACACTACCGCTCCGAAATGACACGACTTAACACTCACTAGCTGATAACCGCTACACTGTGTAGTGTGGGCCGTGGCCTCACTGGCTGCCTGGCTTTTCTCTATTGCCTGCTTAGCTACAGCAACAGAGAGACTTCACTAGCTGCCCACACTAGAACACTGAACAGACCCCTTTGGCTGAGGTGGAAAGAGATCCGGCTACATACGGAGGTGCTCCCACACACACTCCTACAAACAAACACAAAGATGAATGGCACACACACACCTCTGTATCAGTTACTTTACACTAGGAGCCACTGAGCCCACAGACGGGAGCTGATAATGCAGATATGCTGTTCGTGGATAGGACAGAGGTAGGAAACAACCTGAAAGGGCCATTTGTTGATGAGAGAGAAAATAGAGATGAGAGTGAGAGAGAGATACCAGTGGTTTCTCTGACTAATGTGACGTTAAAGGCTGCTGAATGAAGTTAAAAGAGACTTTGAAGTGGAAATGTGTTAAGCCGTCTATCCTTAGGGGGGAAAAGAGGGAGAAGGAAAGGGACAGGGGGAGAGAGAGAGAGAGTGAGAGAGAGAGTGAGAGTGAGAGAACATGGGACAGCGATACCATCTCCTCTGGCTGATTCCCTGCCTTTGACAGAAAGGAAGCTGCTGGAAGATAAAACACACTCAGCACTTTTCATGTCCAGACACCGTGAAGCACTCACACATACACAAACATACACAAGACATGCACACACACATGCAAACAAACACGCTACTAGTCAATTAATATCCTTCTTTGAAGCATTTGAGCAACGAGAGAAGAAGGGCCGAGTAAACCTACAGTACAAACCATCAAGTACACTCGCATATGAAGCTTCAGGCAATGCTCAGGGCCACTGGCACTAAGTCTAGGTACAGCTCCATATGTCTGACAATTAATCTTTTAAATGGGATTTACTGACACGGCCTGAGATCAGATTCATAACTAGGTTATTTGGCAACGCATGGCTTTGTTTGCCTCCCAAATCAACAGAGTCAGAGAGACAGGGTGGTGGGGGAGAGACTAGATAGGGGGAGAAAGATAGACTGATGAAGTGAATGAGTATTGCTGTTGGAGTGGTGAGTAAACAGTGCTAAGCTGGCATACGATACAGTACGGTACGGTAAGGTAGCAGACCTGACTCGGACTCCTCCAGTCTTCCCGCCTGGTTCCCCATGCTGGTCCGGTCGGCAGCTCTCCCCACCGGGACGGACTAATCCAAGAACCCTGGCAGCGGGGAAGGCCGGCTCTGCTCAGAGAAGCTCTCTATCTAACAGTAGCAGCGTCTAAGTCCGATACACCGGTAGAGATACAAAAACATACAGGGGACAAAAATAATATTCCCTCCTTCCTTCCTTTCTCTCTCTCTCGCTCTTCTCTCCAGCTCTTCCCGAGGCAAAGTGAGTGGAGGCAGGCTGTCCCGCTGCTTGAGTGTGTGTACGTGTATGTGTGTATGTGTCATTCAGATGGGTGACATTGCAGTGACACACTGGCTGGCAGGCAGAGCCGTGTGGGCTTCATTAGCCCAGTGACGGCTGGAATCAGCACAGAGGGGGAGTGGCTTCCACGGCCACACACACACACATACACACAGACCGGCCCTCCTCCTCCTTCTCTGCTCCTCCTCCTCCTTCCCTCAGTCTCACAGACTCTTGCAGAGCTGTTCTACACTCTCACAATAGAGCAGAAATGACTGCTGCTTTTAACACAGTGTATTGTGCCTCCACAAAGTAAATCTCACTGTACAGTATGATGAAAGAGAGAGACTGATGGAGGAGGAAGAGAGGAAGGAAAGAGGGGGAGGAAAAGGATGATTTGTCTTGTTGGCAGAGGCTGACATCAGAGCTCTCTCTTCTCTTCCCTTTCATGTGAACTGTCCAACAGAGAGCAGGATCACAAACTAACTGGAGCTCTGGAAACCAGGGGTTGGAACCGGTTTAGGGAACAGAATTGAACGTTTGAGGAAAAGTTCCGTAACAGAACCTTAATTTTAAAAGCATGGGAACTGGTTAATACGGGACATCCATATGCATTCAGATCCAACCTGGCACAGCCAGTGCCATCAATAAACGAGGGGTGTTGGCCAAATGAGCCACATTTACATATCCTTAAACAGCCTATAACAAATTACAAAACACAATTTCGATGTGTAGCATATGCAAAACTTTATCGGCAATTCATTTTTTTTAAATGTACTTTCCTAAAACAATAATTGTCCACCTCACGGTTCAGTTGTCAGAGATTAGAGCACTAAATGCATCAGTCGCCTCTTCACTGTTGACGTTGAGACTGGTGTTTTGCGGGTACTATTTAATGAAGCTGCCAGTTGAGGACTTGTGAGGTGTCTGTTTCTCAAACTAGACACTCTAATGTACTTGTCCTTTTGCTCAGTTTTGCACCGGGGCCTCCCACTGCTCTTTCTATTCTGTTTAAAACCAGTTTGCGCTGTTCTGTGAAGGGAGTAGTACACAGCATTGTACGAGATCTTCAGTTTCTTGGCAATTTCTCACATAGAATAGCCTTCATTTCTCAGAACAAGATTAGACTGACAAGTTTCAGAAGAAAGTTATTTGTTTCTGGCCATTTTGAGCCTGTAATCTAATCCACAAATGCTGATGCTCCAGATACTCAACTAGTCTAAAGGCCAGTTGTATTGCTTGTTTAAGCAGGACAACAGTTTTCAGCTGTGCTAATATAATTGCAAAAGGGTTTTCTAATGATCAATTAGCCTTTTAAAATTATAAACTTGGATTAGCTAACACAACGTGCCATTGGAACACAGGAGTGATGGTTGCTGATAATAGTCCTCTGTACGACGATGTAGATATTCCATAAAAAAATCTGCCGTTTCCAGCTACAATAGTCATATACAACATTAACAATGTCTACAATGTATTTCTGATAAATTTGATGTTATTTTAATGCTTTACTCTCAAAAACAAGGACATTTCTAAGTGACCCCAAACTTTTGAACGGTAGTGTATACGAAGGAGGAGAAGCATGCTACGACACTGACATACAATTTATGGGCTCCAGAGTAGTGCATTGCTTCGAATCCAGGCTGTATCACAACCGGCCATGATTGAGAGTCCCACAGGGTGGCGCACAATTGGCCCAGCGTCGTCTGGGTTTGACCGGTGTTGTCTAGATAAATAAAGGTTAAGTTTAATATCAAAAGTAAGAAGCCATTGTTTATAGGGAAAATATGAGCAGGCTATTATATTAAGGCAAACACAGCATTACAGTTGGAACCTAATTAGCATATTTAAAGAACTGGTTTTGATTTCATAAATAGGCTTACAATAATAACAAGTGTCATGGGAAACATATGTTTACATTGCCAAAGTAAGTGAAATAGATAAACAAAAAACAAATTTCAAATGTTATATTATGGCTATGTACAGTGTTATAATGATGTGCAAATAGTTATAGTACAAAAGGGAAAACAAATAAACATAAATATGGGTTGTATTTACAAAAGTGTTTGTTCTTCTCTCTCTCGCTCTCTCCTCAGCAGCAGGCGTACGTGCGCGCAAGGAGTGTGAGAATGGTTCTGAAGTGTGAATTCGGGGTGTAGGCTATGATAGAATGCCTTTCCTGGACGATTTTACTTATCGTCTTTTAATTATTTTTATCGCCCAAAAGCCAGCAATTAGCCCTTCCGGCTAATGGAAACCCTGGTGTGTGCATGTGTAGGCGAACTGCCCCTCCCCCTCGAAAGCATGGTCTAGTAATCTACTAACATTACAAGCGTGATTCAGAAAAGACCTTTTCAATGCTATAGTTATCACATTGGATTTATTAACTACAAAAAGGTAAGACATGTTTATATTTTAATTCTGGTGCCGCTCTGCAAAGAAAAGGAACGATTGAACTGGTTTAGAACTTTATTTCGCTGGTCAGAACGACTGGAAAATAATTTTGGTTCCAACCCTTTTGGCAAACTCTAAACACACAGACATCCTCACACGCACATGCATGCACCCTCTCTCTCTTTCTCTCACACACACATGCATGTGCACACACACACTAGCAGTGTTTTCATAGCAGGACTCTGCATTACTGGGGGGCGCCATTCTCACTGCAGGAGGGGTGTGTCTGAAAACAGAGGGAGGGTTGTGTGAGGAGAGGGAGGGGCAGTGGGTTCATTCTCATTCACAATGTATGTGTCTGAAATATTAATGATGGTAAAAGCCACAGTAGGAGAAATGAAGTTGGGAGTGAACTGATGTGTCATCTCCGGTTGGTTGAATTGGTCCCTTATTGAGTGACCCGGCTTGAAGGGAACATCTCTCTATCTTTCCATCTTTAAGTGTCTCCCTCTCTGTCACTATGTGTGTGTGTGTTCCTTTCTCTCTTTTCTTTACAAGTCTCTGATATCTGCTGCAACATTTGAAAAATCTAATTATGGGCATTCTTTTTAAACTCAGAGATGCTGCTGTGTTGCCTCTTCCTTCTCCTTCTCCAGTGTTCTCCAATGATCCTTTCTCCTTCTGTCTGAGTCCATCACTGCAGAACCACACCAGGTAAACCAACACAGTCTTTGGGGGTTGCTTGGGACACAGTCTTCTCATGACATGGATGCATGTTGTATGTACTTCAGTAAACAGACCAACAGCAGGTGTATTTGTGTACAAACCTTATGTCAGATGAGAAATATCTAAATATTTTGCATAAATAGACTGCTTGCATGTTAATCCTTCTCTTTAAAGCGCCACCCGAATATATTGAGTGGGTGTGGAGTCGTGATTTCTTATGACCAGCATCATTACCACTGCTCTGAGTCTGTTCTGAGTGAGTGAGTGTGTGTGTCTGTCATGGTAGAATGCTTACGGAGGCTAGAGAGGAATGAGGAGTCCCAGTGGTATTGAGGCACGTTTGATTAATTCATTGATTAATTCATTGATGAGAATTGGATAGAGAGAGTGACTGTGCCCCAGTCTGAGGTGGGCTCCGTGGGGCAACAAAGACATACAATGCCCCCTCAGGGCCACATGTTCCAGGCCTCTCCACAGGCCCCCAGGGTGTGTCCAAAATGGCACCCTATTTATTATATAATGCGCAACTTTTTTTTTTACCAGGGCCTTGATCCAAAATAGTGCACTATATAGGGAATAGAGAACCATTTCAGACGCAGCTCCAGTCTTGTGTCTGAGCACGTTCACAGACAACCAGCTGCTCTGCAACCCTCTCCTCCCCTCGTCCTCTTCCTCCTTCTCTCCATCCTTCACTGTGACAGTCAGTCAGGCCGAGGGATAACTCACATCATTCATCACACACTCAGGGAAGCCTCGCTTGCAAGGCATGAGGACAGACCATAACCCCTTATTAGGTTTCTTAAATCAGTCACAACGACTTGTGGTAATGTCTAAATGATGAGGTTTCTGGGCTGATGAATGAAGTACATAATATTATAATATCATAATACTTCTGGAGAGGCAACACAGATGGTGAGAAACCTGTGGGTGCCTGTTCCCCATCAGTCACTGACAGAGGCTGCAGTATTCATCTGGCTGAGAGACAGACTGGGCTTAACTACACCATGAAGGGAGAAATATGACACGCCTGATAGGCATTCGCCTCATAGATACAGCAAAACACAACAAAACTTGAAACTATAACAACAGCACTCATTAATCTATTACTGAGACAAAGATATGTTGTTGAGTGGGTGCCCAATTACAACAGCTAGCCAACTATGCTAGCTAGTCAGTATGTGGTCGATGTTTACAGCAAGTGAAACATCTCTCAGTGGGTTAATGAAATGGAAGTGGACAGTGTGCAGTAAACGAAGCAGCAGGTGTGAAGGCCACATAACCTTAGTTGGTTCTGATGATTCATACTGACCTCCTAATGACCGGTACACAGTGTGTTTCAGACAGGCCCAGAGGGCCTTCAGCCTGAGCTGAATCACTCATCACAATGGGATCTTCTTTGCTCTTTAGTCAGTCAGTATGAACACTGTCAAGCCACCAGTTACAGCTGTGGACTTGTATTTGTGCTATTAATACAGCAGAGATATTTGTTTTGGCTTAACTGATATTGATCCACAGAGGCAATTTCAAATATCTAGTGTCTCTTTAAGCCAAGACACTGACACTGGAAAAGGCTATAAAATGATTGCGTAAAACTGTCCCTTTGAACAGTGACACACCACAGACCATAAAAGTTCAAACTGCACCCATTCACTGTGAGCACAGCAGTGTCTAAATCAGAACAGGTATGCGGTAAAGGAAGGACCCATCCATGAAGTAGCTACTAGTACACACCACTTCACCCCTGATGATAAAGGTGTTATTTATAGAGTAAAAACTGCTTCTCTTTATCTCCTCTCCTTCTGGTGCTCCACTAGGGATTCTCTACTCTCACAGTGAAGGAAGGTTTCATTTAAATATTGATGAAGTGCTTGAATAAGTCATCTGGACGTGGCTGTGGCCCCTTGTCTGACGTCTCTCTCGACAATTCTACCACTTAACAACCAGTTATTGTGCTGTTAGTATATATGCACTACTGTAAGATATGATACACGTTGATGTTTTAGCATTTAAGCTTTTCATTTCCCTGGTCTACAGTATACTACAATTCCAAGGGTGCATTTCATCTCCCATGGTGCAATGCTCCGCCATTAAACCTCTCTGAGGTATAATAATGTTAGCCTGCAGTTAGCTTAGTTGGCTAGCAAGTTAACATGAAGCTTATATTATGAGTTCATTTGACATTACTTTGGGTTGTAATCATACGTTTATGCAAGTAAACGACAACTGTGATGGAAACAGGAAGTTTTGGTTCACGCTATGATATGGTGTGTGGTCCTCCCACTACGACTCAGGAAACCATTCAGTTTATAAGGCTACGGATAAATACATTATGAACTTCACAGGGTGGTGAAACTGCATGGTGATCTTGATCTCCTTTCCTATAAATAATCAGGTCTTATTCTGGTGATATGATGATCGATGTTTGACAAATAAAAATATTATCCATAATAATCTCATCATGTAGACTAGCCTACCCATTTGCAATGGCTGAGCGCACATGCCAAGACCATATAACGCTACAGTTTGTGACAAAACTATTGGTAGAGTTGAAAAGGCATGAACATTTGCATGAGAATCTGTCGCCAATTGGATGGAAACCTAGCCATTGTCACCAATAATGCATTACACTAAACATAAAAAAAGGTGTTAACCATAAATGACTTGTATGATGCTGGTTAGCTAGCATGCTATCTAGCTCAACTGCTATATCTGAAATAATAGTATTTGCAACAACAGCAAACTTGTTAGCGACTGTCTTAAAAAACAGTCCAAACAACATGTAACGCTAGGCCTGTAAGAACAACATTCATTATGAAATTTACAGGCAAATCACTACGGAATCCTAGTTTATCATGATTGAAGCCTGCAATATCTTTGATGGTAACATAGCAATGCTAGCTGCATCTGAAATAGTCTTCAAAAATCAAAATACAGCCTAAGCAACTGCCCAAGCAACCATCCATCCAACAACACCGTAGGCCTATTGGAACTAATAAAAAAGTATGAAGTTTACAAGTAATTCACTACAAAAAATATAGGCTATTCGGAAAGCGCGCAATGGCTGCAACCGCAACTTGGAAAAGTGATGGTGGGAGTGGTTTTGCCAAATGAATCATGGGAGTTTGAGCCTTGAACAACATAAAAATATTGGAGTCAGCGGACTATAAATATCATTCTATAGGTTTTTGTGCGTCTATTTAAAATATTTGCAGATGTTATTAGATATTTATATATATATAAAATATATATAGATATATATATAGAAAACAGGCTATATCGATAGCAAAAAACGACTGTTCATAATTCATTTTATTAGTAATCTCAGGGATCATCACTTTGCTCATCACTAAACAGTCAATAGACATGAAATCATAAAATTACCCTAAAACTGTGTAGGACACTACTAAATACTTCATAACAACACACATGTTAAAAGTGCCAGATTTGCCCTTTAAGTGCTGTGGTATTTGAAACAGGCTCTGGCTGGGTCTCAGGAGCAGACAGAGGGACACCAGAAAGTGGAGTCACGGTCTCTAGAGGACACTGGGGGACACGTCTCTAGGGGACACGTCTCTAGGGGACACTGTCTTGATGATCGCAACAAAAGGACATACATTTACTAAATAAGCAGAGGGATCTCAAGTACATTTTTTAATTGCCTCAAGGACATGATGGACATTCTATTTATCACCACCTCACAAGAATGTAGCCTAACATTCTGCCTTAGCTAGTCAGGTGATAGTAATGTATGTTAGGTTTTCTGACACAAACTAACAAATCAAGGTGTTGAAACAGTGTGTGTAGTTTGGACAGGTATGTGTTGATGCATTCCCTACTTTAAACTGAGGCATTTGAGAAATGATGCTGCAACATCCTCAAACACAGACTAGATATTAGAACAAGTGAATCATTTGAATAAAATGTTCAATATGTTATTTGGAAGAAACACCCAAACCAACATCAAACATCACAAATTAAAGCAGATTTTGAATGGTGTAATGTCTGACCAGTCTGAACAATGCTAGGGTAATGAAATCCTTCCATCAAAGCCCTGTTAGTCCAGATTGCCTATCATCACTGTGACAAGCCCTTTCAAATCAAATTGTATTTGTCACATGCACCGAATACAACAGGTGTAGTAGACCTTACTGTGAAATATCTACTTGCAAGCCATTAACCAACAATGCAGTTCAAGAAATAGAGTTAAGAAAATATTTACTAAATAAACTAAAGTAAAAAATAAAATAAAAAGTAACACAATGAAATAACGAAGAGGAGCTGATGAAGAGGAGCTGATTAGAGTTCACAGTTCTAACACAACAATGCTGACAACTGACATGAGACAAGCCTCTTGACATACTGGAGGATGAAGCCATATTGACAGTTACATAATCCAGCAATAAAAACAGGCTTTGGTACAAAATACTTACCACAGAGCAAGGTGGTGAGAGGATCAAGTACACCAAGTAAATAATAAGTAGACATAAATCAATAGAGCAGAACCATCTTTAATCATGACTGACAGCATGGTACAAATCGTACAAATCTCAAAAGCTACAGCCCATTTCACTACACTCTGAAGTAAAGCATTGCCCCGGCTATCAGCATCAATACATTAAGATAAGCCACAGATATTTCACTCAGAATATCATCTCACAACACAAAGATGTTTAAATATCATTTAAAGACCTCGGACCACAAGCCCAACATTTATTCAAACATGCCTGATATCTCATCTCAGACCTTTCAAAAACCATCATCATGTCTTAACCATTATATAGGTCTCAACAGTCAACCCAGTATGTATGCGTTGTTGACTAGACTAACACACTTCCATTACATGATCATGCCGAATGGGATTTTACACTGGCTGATCAGCAGCAGCTCTACAGTCCACTGACAGTCATGTTCATCTATTTCAACAGGGGACAGGGGGATACTTAGTCAGTTGTACAACTGAATGCCTTCAACTGGTTAGTTCTTATTGTTTTATTTCACTGCAGAGCTGCCAGTCCCGCTCAACATGCCGTAGATAGCTCTTTTGTCCCACCCCCCATACAAGCGGAGACCTCACCTGACTTAACTGGTGCCTCCAGAGATGCAACCTCTCTCATCGTCACTCAATGCCTAGGTTTATCTCCACTGTACTCACATCCTACCATACCATTGCCTGTGTGTTATGCCCTGAATCTATTCTACCACGCTAAGAAATCTGCTACTTTTATTCTCTGTTCCCAACGCACAAGACGACCAGCTCTTATAGCCTTTAGCCGTACCCTTATCCTACTCCTCCTCTGCTCCTCTGGTGATGTAGAGGTTAACCCAGGCCCCGTAGCCCCCAGTACTACATCTATTCTCCAGGCGCTCTAATTTGTTGACTTCTGTAACCGTAAAAGCCTTGGTTTCATGTATGTTAACATCAGAAGCCTCCTCCCTAAGTTTGTTTTATTCACTGCTTTAGCACACTCCGCCAACCCTGATATCCTAGCCGTCTATGAATCCTGGCTTAGGAACATTTTCAGTCAAGATAGAACTGCCAAAGGGCAGTTATCAAGGAACCTACCAAGTACAACCCTAAATCTGTAAACATGGGCACCCTCATAGATATCATCCTAACCAACTTGCCCTCTAAATACACCTCTGCTATCTTCAACCATGATCTCAGCGATCACTGCCTCATTGCCTGCGTCCGTAATGGGTTCGCAGTCAAACGACCACCCCTCATCACTGTCAAACGCTCCCTAAAACACTTCAGCGAGCAGGCCTTTCTAATTGACCTGGCCCAGGTATCCTGGAAGGATATTGAACTCATTCCGTCAGTAGAGGATGCCTAGTTGTTCTTTAAACATGCATTCCTCACCATCTTAAATAAGCATGTCACATTCAAAAAATGTAGAACTAAGAACAGATATAACCCTTGGTTCACTCCAGACTTGACTGCCCTTGATCAGCACAAAAACATCCTGAGGCGTACTACATTAGCATCAAATAGTCCCCACGATATGCAACTTTTCAGGAAAGTCAGGAACCAATATACACAGTCAGTTAGGAAAGCAAAAGGTTAGCTTTTTCAAACAGAAATTTGCATCCTGTAGCACTAATTAAAAAAAGTTTTGGGACACTGTAAAGTCCATGGAGAATAAGAGGACCTCATCCCAGTTGCCCACTGCACTGAGGCTAGGAAACACTGTCACCACCGATAAATGTTAGATACATCAGTCAGGAAGTTAAAGCTTGGTCACAAATGGGTCTTCCAAATGAACAATGACCCCAAGCATACTTCCAAATTTGTGGCAAAGTGGCTTAAGGACAACAAAGTCAAGGTATTGGAGTGGCCATCACAAAGCCCTGACCTCAATCCTATAGAAAATTTGTGGGCAGAACTGAAAAAGTGTGTGTGAGCAAGGAGGCCAACAAACCTGACTCCGTTACACCAGCTCTGTCAGGAGGAATGGGACAAAATTCACCCAATTTATTGTGGGAAGCTTTTGGAAGGCTACCCGAAATGTTTGACCCAAATGAAAAAATTTAACGGCAATGCTATCAAATACTAATTGAGTGTATGTAAACTTCTGATCCACTGGGAATGTGATGAAAGAAATAAAAGCTGAAATAAATCATTCTCTCAACTATTATTCTGACATTTCACATTCTTAAAATAAAGTGACTGACCTAAGACAGGGACTTTTTACTAGGATTAAATGTCAGGAATTGTGAAAAACTGAGTTTAAATGTATTTGGCTAAGGTGTATGTAAACTTCCGACTACAACTGTAGCCTCGTAAAACTGACTATACTACCGATCCTTGACTTCGGCGATGTCATTTACAAAATAGCCTCCAACCCTCTACTCAGCAAATTAGATGTAGTCTATCAAAGCCCCATATACTACCCACCACTGCGACCTGTATGCTCTCGTTTGCTGGCCCTCGCTACATATTCGTCGCCAAACCCACTGGCTCCAGGTCATCTATAAGGCTTTGCTAGGTAAAGCCCAGCCTTATCTCAGCTCACTGGTGACCATAGCAACACCCATCCGTAGTACACGCTCCAGCAGATATATTTCACTGGTCATCCCCAAAGCCAATACTTACTTTAGCTGCCTTTCCTTCCAGTTCTCTGCAGCCAATGACTGGAACAAATTACAAAAATCACTGAAGCTGGAGTCTTATATCTCCCTCACTAACTTTAAGCATCAGCTGTTAGAGCAGCTTACCGATCACTGCACCTGTACACAGCCCATCTGTAAATAGCCCACCCAACTACCTCATCCCCAAATTGTTATATATATTTTTTGCTCTTTGAACCCTAGTATCTCTACTTGCGCATCGTCATCTGCACATCAATCACTCCAGTGTTAATGCTAAATCGTAATTATTTCACCACTATAGCCCATTTATTCCCTTACCTCCCTAATCTTACTACATCTGCACACACTGTACATAGAGTTTCTATTGTGTTATTGACTGTACGCTTGTTTATTCCATGTGTAACTCTGTGTTGTTGTTTTTGTCGCACTGCTTTGCTTTATCTTGGCCAGGTCGCAGTTGTAAATGAGAACTTGCTCTCAACTGGCCTACCTGGTTAAATTAAGGTGAAGAAATATAAAAAATAAAACCTGAAATGTGTCTCCCGCATTTAACCCAACCCCTCTGAATCAATCGGGTGCCGGGGGCTGCTTTAATCGACATCCACAGAGAACAGTGGGTTCCCCGGGCGCAGAACAACAGATTTTTACCTTGTCAACCTGAGGATTCAATCCAGCAACCTTTTGGTTACTGGCCCACCACTCTAACATCTAGGCTACCTGCACTCACTTGTGTGGATGAGGCAGATAGAACAATTCAAACATGAAATCCATGTGGAGAAATATCCATCCGTCTCATTTATGATTTTGATTGAATATAAAGGCCAACTTAGCTTATTTTGACTTCAACATCTTTGGCTGAGGGAATAAATTGGCACAGCTTGCAATCACTTAACACAAGGGGCAGCAAGTACCCTAGTGGTTAGAGCGTTGGACTAGTAACCGAAAGGTTGCAATATCAAATCCCTGAGCTGACAAGGTAAAAATATGTCGTTCTGCCTCTGAACAAGGCAGTTAACCCACTGTTCCTAGGCCGTCATTGAAAATAAGAAATTGTTCTTAACTGACTTGCCCAGTTAAATAAAGGTAAAAAAAACAAAAAAAAACAAAACAAGGCTAAGTGGACTCCGTGCCCTCCTTAAGATGCAGAGTGCTTTACGATCAAGTGTTTTTTTTTTTTTTTTTTTTACAAAATCCGGTAGATAACATGGCTGAAGACTAAGGAATTATTTAGGAAGTTGCCTGATGAAATCATTATGCAGGCACAAAGTATAATAATCTAATTTGTATCCTGCAGTGTGAAAACCTTGAAAAACAAACTTCTTTCATTAAAGCCTCTTGATACATTTAAAGCCAATCTGGGTTTAATTGTGTGAGAGCTTGAGAAAGATATTCTGCGCCACACTTGGTGCCTGGTTTCACAGTTTCACTCAGCTCCCAGGAGCCCTTTGTCAAACTAAAAATCAATTTGTTAAGCCTCTAATCAACAGTCCTAAAGAGAGATGTGAATTAGCAATCTACCCAAAACACAACCCCCAAACACTGTGTGGATGGGCCTTGAATAAACAAACACTGCTAGTCTGCTACCACAGAGGGATTTTACAAGGGATACGCTATGAACAATATGGTTACTATACAAAAATCTACAGAACCAGTCAAAAGTTTGGACACACCTACTCATTCAAAAGGTTTTTCTTGATTTTTTACACATTGTAGAATAATAGTGAAGACATCAACACTTTGAAATAATACATACAGTATGGAATCATGTAATAACCCAAAAAGTGTTCAACAAATCAAAATATATTTTATGTGAGATTCTTCAAAGTAGCCACCATTTGCCTTGACAGCTTTGCACAATCATGGAATACATTTCAATTAAAAAGTTACATTTGTGGAATTTCTTTCCTTCTTAATGCGTTTGAGCCAATCAGTTGTGTGATGACAAGGTAGGGGTGGTATACAGAAGATAGCCCTATTTGGTAAAAGACCAAGTCCATATTATGGCAAGAACAGCTCAAATAAGCAAAGAGAAACAACAGTCAATCATTACATTAAGACATGAAAGTCGGTCAATCCAGAAAATTTCAAGAACTTTTAAAGTTTCTTCAAGTGCAGTCGCAAAAACTATCAAGCGCTATGATGAAACTGGCTCCCATGAGGACCGCCACAGGAAAGGAACACCCAGAGTTACCTCTGCTGCAGAGGAAAAGTTCATTAGCGTTACCAGCCTCAGAAATTGCAGCCCAAATAAATGCTTCACAGGGTACAAGTACAGATACATCTCAACATCAACTGTTCATAGGAGACTGCGTGAATCAGGTCCTCATGGTTGAATTGCTGCAAAGATCCCACTACTAAAGGCCACCAATAAGAAAAGACTTGCTTGGGCCAAGAAACACAAGCAATCGACATTAGACCGGTGGATTTCTGTCCTTTGGTCTGATGAGTTCAAATTTGAGACTTTTGGTCCCAACCGCCGTGTCTTTGTGAGAAGCAGAGTAGATGAACGGATGATCTCCGCATGTGTGGTTCCCACCGTGAAGCATGGAGGAGGAGGTGTGATGGTGTGGGGGTGCTTTGCTGGTGACACTGCCAGTGATTTATTTAGAACTCAAGGCACACTTAACCAGCATGGCTACCACAGCATTCTACAGCAATATGCCATCCCATCTGGTTTGCAATTAGTGGAACTATCATTTGTTTTTCCACAGGACAATGACCTGGCCTCCACAATCACCCGACCTCAACCCAATTAAAATGGTTTGGGAAGAGTTGGACCGCAGAGTGAATGAAATTAGTGCTCAGTATATGTGGGAACTATTCAAGACTGTTGGAAAAGCATTCCAGGTGAAGCTGGTTAAGGGAATGCCAAGACTGTGCAAAGCGGTCATCAAGGCAAAGGTGGCTACTTTGAAGAATCTAAAATATATTTTCATTTGTTTAACACATTTTTGGATACTACATGATTCCATATGTGTAATTTCATAGATTTGACGTCTTCACTATTATTCTACAATGTAGAAAATAGTAAAACTTTTGACTGGTACTGTATGTCCATCCAATACCTAATTGTAGGCCTAATATTTGTCTTTGGCTGACATGTCAATGTAAAGATAACCAGAGGTTTGTTGGATAAAGCCATTCCTCACAAACATATGACCGTTTGTGCTGTTTGTGACATAATTCTGTTAACAAACTTTGCATCTGCACTGTTATTCAAGTAAATGTGTTTTTGTAAAATCTCCAGTGGGAATTATTGTGCATAGAGTTGTATGGTTTGTTTAACTTGGCAATCATTGGTTATTGTTTGGCACACATCTTAAAGTGAAAAGTCTCCGCAAAAAGTGAAAAGTCTCAGCATCATTCTGTTAACGTGGAATTACTCCACTTGCAGAAACATGGAATGTACTTGGTCATATGTCCAGGTATTTGGAAAGCCATTAAAAAACTTTTAACACAGGATGTAATATATCACAGACAATGAGGCGAGTGTAGCCTGATGGAATTCATCATTATCTCTGTATCAAACCTGTATGTACAATGCATTCGGAAAGTATTCAGACCCCTTGACAATTTCCACATTTTGTTACATGACAGCCTTATTCTAAAATGGATGAGATTGATGAGGGAGGGAAAAACAATCTTCACCCAGTACCCCATAACGACAAAGCAAAATTGGGTTTTAGAAATGTTTGCAAATGTGTATATATATATATATACAGTGGGGAGAACAAGTATTTGATACACTGCCGATTTTGCAGGTTTTCCTACTTACAAAGCATGTAGAGATCTGTCATTTTTTATCATAGGTACACTTCAACTGTGAGAGACGGAATCTAAAAATCCAGAAAATCACATTGTATGATTTTTAAGTAATTCATTTGCATTTTATTGCATGACATAAGTATTTGATACATCAGAAAAGCAGAACTTAATATTTGGTACAGAAACCTTTGTTTGCAATTACAGAGATCATACGTTTCCTGTAGTTCTTGACCAGGTTTGCACACACTGCAGCAG
The DNA here is from genome assembly GCF_029448725.1 of Salvelinus fontinalis. Taxonomy (NCBI): domain Eukaryota; kingdom Metazoa; phylum Chordata; class Actinopteri; order Salmoniformes; family Salmonidae; genus Salvelinus; species Salvelinus fontinalis. The sequence goes on along the minus strand of NC_074666.1, from coordinate 36,182,791 downwards.
GGATTTTGGCCCACTCCTCCATACAGACCTTCTCCAGATCCTTCAGGTTCGGGGCTGTCGCTGGGCAATACGGACTTTCAGCTCCCTCCAAATATTTTCTATTGGGTTCAGGTCTGGAGACTGGCTAGGCCACTCCAGGACCTTGAGATGCTTCTTACGGAGCCACTCCCTTAGTTGCCCTGGCTGTGTGTTTCGGGTCGTTGTCATGCTGGAAGACCCAGCCACGACCCATCTTCAATGCTCTTACTGAGGGAAGGAGGTTGTTGGCCAAGATCTCGCGATATATGGCCCCATCCATCCTCCCCTCAATACGGTGCAGTCGTCCTCTCCCCTTTGCAGAAAAGCATCCCCAAAGAATGATGTTTCCACGCTTCCCTCCATGCTTCACGGTTGGGATGGTGTTCTTGAGGTTGTACTCATCCTTCTTCTTCCTCCAAACACGGCGAGTGGAGTTTAGACCAAAAAGCTCTATTTTTGTCTCAGACCACATGACCTTCTCCCATTCCTCCTCTGGATCATCCAGGTGGTCATTGGCAAACTTCAGACGGGCCTTTATATATATATATAAAAAAGAAACATCACATTTACATAAGTATTCAGACCCTTTACTCAGTACTTTGTTGAAGCACCTTTGGCAGTGATTACAGTGTTGAGTCTTCTTGAGTATGACGCTACAAGCTTGGCACACCTGTATTTGGGGAGTTTCTCCCATTCTCCTCTGCAAATCCTCTCAAGCTCTGTCAGGTTGGATAGGGAGCCTCGCTGCACGGCGATTCTCAGGTATCTCCACAGATATTCGATCGTGTTCAAGTCCAGGCTCTAGCTGGGCCACTCAAGAACTTGTTCTGAAGCCACTCCTGCATTGTCTTGGCTGTGTGCTTAGGGTCGATGTCCTGTTGGAAGGTGAACCTTGGCTGTGTGGTTAGGGTCATTGTCCTGTTGGAAGGTGAACCTTCGCCCCAGTCTGAGGTCCTGAGCGCTCTGAAGCAGGTTTTCATCAAGAATCTCTCTGTACTTTGCTCCGTTCATCTTTCTCTCGATCTTGACTAGTCTCCCAGTCCCTGCCGCTGAAAAACATCACCACAGCATGATGCCCCCACCATGCTTTACCGTAGGGATGGTGGCAGGTTTCCTCCAGACGCGACACTTGGCATTCAGGCCAAATAGTTCAATCTTAGTTTCATCAGACCAGAGAATGTTGTTTCTCATGGTCTGAGAGTCCTTTAGGTGCCTTTTGGAAAACTCCAAGCGGGCTGTCTGAATACATTTCTAAAAACCTGTTTTTGCTTTGTCATTATGAGGTATTGCGTGTAGATTGATGAGGAAAATTAGTTATTTATTTAGAATATGGCTGTAACGTAACAAAATGTAGAAAAAGTGAAGAGGTCTGAATACTTCCATCGTGTATTGTACACACAGTAGGAACAGCTAGAGGCAGTAGGAACAGCTACAGGCAAGCTGCAGTCAGCCATTCAGTCAGTCAAAGCAAGTTAAAGTAGGTGTAGTGTGATCAGATCCTGCTCCACCCTTCTTTGTGGTATTCATGTGCCAAACACATGAAATAGCACAGCATTCTTCCACAATAGAGCTCACCAGCTTGTAGTCCAAATCCGGAAATTGGTTACCTCTGGTTCGTTCAGCCATTCCAATAGGGTAAGTTAATTGGGAAAGCATGGTGTTTTGGGATAAACGCCAAAAATAAGGTCTGAGGTTAACACAGCCTTAGGAGATCATATACATTTTGTTCTAGGAGACAATATCAGTCAGTTAACATGACCTTTATGAATTATGAGGCCTTTATGTGCGTGTGCTTGTTTTGATTACATAAATTCTTAAAAATTCACAAAACGTGATGTTAGCTGATGGAATATTATCTCATAGAACAAAACATGTAAAATCTCCTAAGGCTGTGTTTAACACATACCTTATTGTCGGATTTGTCCAAACATCCTCCAAAAACCTCATTAATTTCCCCATAGGCTTTGGCCAACAAGCCATGTCTGTGACGTGGTGAGATTGGACCCAGGTGCAGAGAAGAGACCAGACGAGGAATCAGTGGTTAAGGATAAACATAATACTTTATTGAGAAACAGTAGCCGCAGGATCACAGAACACTTGAAAAACAACAAACACTAAGTCTCAAAACAAAAAACAACAAACACTAAGTCTCAACAATTCCAGCTTCTGCAAAGGACAACAGAAAACACACCTATTTTAACAGGGAAATCATAATGAGTAAATTGGACACACCTGAGAGTCGTTAATGTTTCTAGGACAGTCTCTGCCGCCCTCTGGTGACAGGTGGAACTATGACAGTACCCCCCTTCTAGGAGCGGCTCCAGCTGCGGAGCCAGGGTGACCACCACGTAGTTGGTTGTAGTCCCGAACAAGTCCCGGATCCAGGATGTTCCAGGCAGGCACCCACGCCCGCTCCTCGGGCTGTAGCCCTCCCAGTCCACCAGGTACTGCAGTGTACCTCAGACCCGACGAGCCTCCAACAGATTCCGGACAGTATATGCCGGGCGACCATCAACAAGTCAAGGGGGCGGAGGGGCAGATGTGGGGGGGAGAAGGGACTGGTCCTTACCAGCTTGAGACGGGAGACATGAAATTATGGACATACTCTCATAGACCTGGGAAGCTGGAGGCGATAGGTGACCAGGTTGATGCGGCTCAGGATCTTGAATGGTCCTATGTAGTGTGGAGTGAGCTTCCGCGACTCCACCCTTAAGGGAAGATCACGGGTGGACATCCACACCCGTTGACCCGGTCGGAGGAGCCGAAGAGGCCTTCAGTGCCAATTTGCCTGGTGTTGGTGTCAGGCAGATGAGCGGAGCAAGGAGGAACGCGCTCTGATCCATGTGCAGAGACCTCATCGAATAAACACCTCGGCTGATGGCACCCCGCTTCGGCCTCTTGTTCAGGAAACGGGGGGTGAACCTGAACTGACACTCAAACGGCGACAGTCCAGTGGATGAGTTCGGCAATGTGTTGTGAGCATACTCAGCGCAGATGAGGCACTTGCTCCAGTTGCTGGCCTGGTTGGAGACGAAACAGCGGAGGAACTTCTCCAGCTCCTGGTTGGCCTGCTCCGTTTGCTCAATCGACTGTGGGTGGAACCCCGAGGAGAGACTTACTGACACCCCCAAAAGGGAGCAGAAGGCTTTACAATACCGTGCGACGAACTGGGGCTCACGATCCGAGACAATGCCCAGGGGAAGTCCGTGTAGTCGAAAGACATGGGTAATCATGAGATCAGCAGTCTCCTTTGCTGAGGGCAACTTAGGTAAGGCAATGAAATGGGCTGCCTTGGAAAACCAATTAACGACCACCAGGATCGAGGTAAGCCCTTGTGATGGGGGTAAGCCTGTGGTAAAGTCTACGGACAGGAGGGACCAGGGCTGGCTGGGGATTGGCAGAGGTTGGAGCAACCCAACCGGTCGCTGTTGTGAGGACTTGCTCAGGGCCCAGGTGGAGCAGGCCGTAACGAAGGATCTCACATCCTCAATCATGTTGGGTAACCAGAATTTCCACCTCAGGAACTCCACTGTCCGATTAACCCCAGATTTAGAGGAGTGTCCCCATTGTAGTACTCGGGAATGGGCTGATCACGGAACATAACATCTGTTAGTGAGACCCCGCCGGTGTCAGGTTCTCGGGTCTGGGCTTGTCGGGCCGTGGTCTCAATACTCCATATCACGGGGGCCACGAAGCTGGGGATGATGATCTCGTAGTCCCTCTTCTTGTTTGAGACATGGTGTTGGCGGGACAAGGCGTCTGCTTTCTGATTCTTGGATCCCGGGCGATAGGCTAGTGTGAAGTTGAACCTGTTAAAGAACAGAGCCCACCTACCCTGGTGAGTGTTTAACCTCTAGGCTTCTTGAATGGAGACCAAGTTCTGATGGTCCGTCCAAATCACGAAAGGATGAGGTCCCCCCTCCAACCAGTGTCTCCACCCCTTAAGGGCCCACTTAACTACCAAGAGCTCCCGGTTGCCTACATCGTAGTTGTGTTCCGCTGGCGAGAACCGCTTGGAGAGAAAGGCACATGGGTGCAGTTTCTTGTTCCGCTGTGAAAGTACCGCCCCTGCCCCGGTGTCTGAGGCGTCCACCTCTACCACGAAGGGACGGGTAGGATCAGGATGGACGAGGATGGGTCCGGAGGTGAAACATCCCTTGAGCTTCCCGAATGCCCTGTCAGCCTTGGGGTCCAGCAAAAAGGTTTCTGGGACCTGCGGTTTAGGGCCGTGAGAGGCGCTGCCACCGCACCAAAGTTGCGTATATAAAAAGCCTGTAAAAATTGGCAAACCCGAGGAACCGCTGGACTTGTTTGAGTGAGGCGGGACGGGGCCAGTCGATGACCGCTCTCACCTTTATGGGGTCCATTTGGATGTCGGCAGTAAAGATAATGTGGCCCGGGAAAGAAACTTGGGATACATGGAACTCACACTTCTCTATCTTGATGTATAGTTGACTCTGCAGGATGCGTCTCAGGACTTGGCAGACGTGTAGGATGTGTTCCGGAAGGGTCTTGGAGAAGGTAAACAAAGACGAAACGATTCAACATATCCCTAAGCGTGTCATTGACCAATGCTTGGAAGACTGCCGGTGAGTTCGACAATCCAAAGGGCATGACTAAATACTCATAGTGGCCACTCGGTGTTAACTTCTCTAGGGTAGGGGGCAGCATTTGGAGTTTTGGATGAAAAGCATGCCCAAATTAAACTGCCTGCTTCTCGGGCCCAGAAGATATGATATGCATATAACTGGTAGATTTGGATAGAAAACACTCTAAAGTTTCAAAAACTGTTAAAATAGTGTCTGTGTGTATAACAGAACTGATTTGGAAGGCGAAAACCTGAGAAAAATCCATTCGGGAAGTCGTTTTTTGTTGGTTTTGTAGTTTTCTTTTCAATGCCATTACAGTATCCATTGATTTAGGACTCAAATTGCAGTTCCTATGCCTTCCACTATATGTCAACAGTCTTTAGAAATTGTTTCAGGCTTGTATTCTGAAAAATTAGGAAGTAAGAGCAGTCTGAATGAGTGGACCCTAAAGTGTCACAGAGCTCTTTCATGCGCACGACCGAGAGAGTGACTTTCTTGTTGACCTTTTATATTGACGACGTTATTGTCCAGTTGAAATATTATCGATTATTTAGGCTAAAAACAACCTGAGGATTGAATATAAACATCGTTTGACATGTTTCTATGAACTTTACAGATACAATTTAGATTTTTTGTCTGCCTGTTTTGACTGCGTTTGAGCCTGTGGATTACTGAAGAAAACGCGCCTACAAAACTGAGGTTTTTGGATATAAAGAGACTTTATCGAACAAAAGGAACATTTATTGAGTAAATGAATGTCTGCTGAGTGCAACTATATGAAGATCATCAAAGGTAAGGGATTAATTTGATCTCTATTTCTGACTTGTGTAACTCTTCTACTTAGCTGGTTACTGTTTGTAATGATTTGTCTGCTGGGCTATGTTCTCAAATAATCGTAAAGTATTTTTTCGCCGTAAAGCATTTTTTAAATCTGACACCGTGGTTGGATTCACAAGAAGTTCATCTTTAAACCTATGTAAAATATGTTTTGTTTTCTGAATTTTTATAATGAGTATTTCTGCATTTGAATTTGGCGCCCAGCAGTTTCACTGGCTGTTGAAGAGGTGGGACGCTAACGTCTCACGTACCCAAGAGAGGTTAAAGGCTGTCTTCCATTCATCTCCCTCTCTGATTCTCACCAGATTGTAAGTGTTGCGGAGGTCCAGTTGGGTGAAGAATTGGGCCCCATGGGCCAACTCCAAGGCGGCGGACATCAGGGGTAGAGGGTAACAATTCTTAATCGTAATCCTGTTCAGCCCTCTGTAATCGATGCAGGGACGCAGACCTCCATCCTTCTTTTCCACAAAGAAGAAGCCTGTACCAGCTGGGGACGTAGAGAAGCGAATGAAACCTGCCTCCAGCGACTCCCGGATGTAATTGTCGTGACTGCTTCCCCGGGGATGGGGGGCGCCGGGTAGGAGTTCTATGGCGCAGTCGCATGGATGATGAGGAGGGAGGGTAGCGGATTGCCTCTTACTGAAGGCCTCCCGGAGGTCGAAGTACTCGGGAGGGAGAGCGGAAATGTCTTGGTCGTCAATGTATGCCGGGGAACACGGAGAGGCTCTTGGTGGGGGTGTTAGGCATTTAGTCTGGCAGTTCATACCCCAGTCTAGTAGGTGGACCAGGATAATAGTGGGTTATGTAGTACTAGCCAGGGGTACCCTAGGTTAAAACTTCTTATGGCTGCAGCCCGACGTCGGTACACTTATGACAACAGCCACTTCAAGTGCAGGGCGCGAAATTCAAAATATATATTTTTTAAATATTTAACTTTCATACATTAACAAGTCCAATACAGCAAATGAAAGGTACACATCTTGTGAATCCAGCCAACATGTCCGATTTTTTAAATGTTTTACAGCGAAAACAGCACGTATATTTATGTTAGCTCACCACCAAATACAAAAAAGGACAGACATTTTTCACAGCACAGGTAGCATGCACAAAGCCAACCTAACTAACCAAGAACCAACCAAACTAACCAACAAACAACTTCATCAGATGACAGTCTTATAACATGTTATTCAATAAATCTATGTTTTGTTCGAAAAATGTGCATATTTCAGGTATAAATCATAGTTTACATTGCAGCTACAATCAGAAATTGCACCGAAAGCAGCCAGAATAATTACAGACACCAATGTCAAATACCTAATTACTCATCATAAAACATTTCTGAAAAATACATAGTGTACAGCAAATGAAAGACAGGCATCTTGTGATTCCAGCCAATATTTCCGATTTATTAAGTGTTTTACAGCGAAAACACAATATAGCGTTATATTAGCTTACCACAATAGCCAGAAACACATGCCATTTCCCAGTAGCAAAAGGTTAGCGATTGTAACAAACCAGTAAAAGATATAACTTTTGACTAACCTTGATATTCTTCAGATGACAGTCCTATAACATCAGGTTATACATACACTTATGTTTTGTTCGAAAATGTGCATATTTAGAGCTGAAATCAGTGGTTATACATTCTGCTAACGTAGCTACTATTTCCCACAACGTCTAAACAGCAACAATATTTTTCTGACACTTTTTCTGACACACATATTCTGACCAAATAGCTATTCATAAACATAACAAAAAAATATATGTTGTATAGGAAATTATAGATCCATTAGTTCTTAATGAAATCGCAGTGTTAGAATTCTAAAAAATAACTTCATTACGACATCCAGCTTCGGTATAGCTGAGTACCCAAACGTTGGGCGCTGACGACTAGTTCACATGCACGACAGATATATGAAATAGCATCATAAAATGTTTCTTACTTTTGCTGATCTTTCATCAGAATGTTGGACAAGGGGTCCTTTGTCCAGAACAGTCGTTGTTTGGATTTAGAACGGCCACTTTCCCTCTCGATTTAGCAAGCGCACTAGCCAAGTGGCACGAATCGCTCAATCGTCAACAAAGTCAGAGAACGGAACACGGCAAAACTCCCGAAAAAATTTCAATAATCTGATTAAACTATATTGAAAAAACATACTTTACGATGATATGGTCACATGTATCAAATAAAATCAAAGTAGTCGCCTATAACGGCAGCTAAACAGAAGGCAAATCCAGGTACCGCCTCGCGCTCTCCAGAAAACCGGAAATGGGGGACACGTCATACAAAGAGCTTGTATTCCACTTCAGACCAAGATAAACACTAAATTTCTTCTCTCGCCGCCTCTTGACATCCAGGGGAAGGTGTATGACGTGCATGTATACTCATACGTATCATGCCCATTTATAGGCAGGAAGTAGAACAGAGCATCGATTTCAGACTTTCCACTTCCTGGTCAGGAAGTTTGTGCCAAATGAGTTCTGTTTGACTCACAGATATAATTCAAACGGTTTTAGAAACTAGAGAGTGTTTTCTATCCAATAGTAATAATAATATGCATATTGTACGAGCAAGAATTGAGTACGAGGCCGTTTGAAATGGGCACCTTTTATCTGGCTACTCAATACTGCCCCTGCAGCCCAAACAGGTTAAGGGGGTTCTCAGGAGCAGTGATCAAAAGGAAACTAAGAGTCTCTGAGTGGTTTGGACACACCTGAGTGTCGTTAATGTCTCTAGGACGGTCTCTGCCGCCCTCTGGTGATAGGGGGAACCATGACAATGGCGGAGTTAGTGCCTACAAAAAGATGCCGTTACTACTGCTCTCTATGTGAGACTAAATATTGTTTGCATAGTTCAATTATACCCTGCCTGGCCCTTCACATCAACACGTGGAAGGTAGGTACAACACACACACACACACATTTGTTTTACTATCCTTGTGGGGACCAAACAATTAAATCCCATTCAAAATCCTATTTTCCCTAACCTAACCCTTACCTTAAAATATAGTTTTTCCTTGTGGGGACTGGCGAAATGTCCCCTCACTTGTCCCAATTTTCCTTGTTTTACTATCCTTGTGAGGACTTCTGACCTCCACAAGGGAAGTAAAACCAAACACACAGACACACTTATTTTCTGTTGAAATTAACAGCCAGCCAAGCAAAAAAAGTAGCAAACATATCCGAGACAGACATGCAAGTGACTAAACAACAGCAGGCTGTATAAAGGGAGGATCTTCCTATGACGCAGCAGCAGCAACATACTTCACACTGGGACACCATAAACAAACACTTCACTTTTTAATTCTCCTAAGAAGCCCTTATGCAACAGTTCAGTCAAAACCTAGACATGGTTTCTACAACAGCTAAGGGTTTAGTGTGTTATTCACATGCTCAGAAAATCATTACAAGAGCCTTAATTGTGTAATGCATTAAATACTTATGTGACATGGAACATATAATGCAATTCAAATTTCAGTGTAAAAAAGACTATAAAGTATAGTTGAATCTAATATAAATTTACGGCAAATCCAAATGACTTTAAACAGTGAACTAGTCAAAATATTTAGAAAATATAGCCTATAATGAATGACTGCTGTAATTGAGAGATCTATCTTGATGATTGACACAGCATGTGTCCAGTAGGTGAAAGTGTGATACAGTTACATTATTATGCTGTCACAATGACAGAGCCCTGGGTTAATTTGCTAAGGTTGTTATTGAGGTTCCAACAGAGTCCAACACAGTCAAACACATGTTCTGGGTGTTCTTTTGTTCCAAGGCCTCATGCTCACTCATGTTCGAACCCCTGACTGACAGTCCCTAACACTAAACATCTGAGTGTTTAACTAACTAACAACCCAACAGATTCACGCTTGCTGCACTAATGCACACACACAAAGACACATACTGTACGTGTGCACACTCATCACACAAATCTCTAAGGAGAACAATCCACTCACTGTGTCAGGTTTGGACCCAGAAACAATAGGAGACTACTCAGACAACCACCTGCATCCCAACAGGCCAACTAGACACTGAACAGATATGGAAATAAAGAGGGGATTTCAGGTAAAGTTCTTTATGGCTTGTATTGTAGAACTTGAGCCATTTTAGCAAATCAGAGTGATGATCTATGGCCCTCTAGTGGCCATCAGGGGAAGTTGTACCCGATGTCTCCCTGGTTGTACATCACAGAGAAAAATGAGATCAACAACAGGGACTACAAGAAGGAGTGAAGTGTGATTCTGAACTGATTATTGGAAAAACACCATTACCCTCTCTGATACGTAAATGCAGTGTGTGTGATTATTTCACACAGACAGATGACTCACCATACAAAAAGTCAACTACAATATTTGATAGAATAACATTGATTGATACTTGGCCATTCAGTTACTTTTTGTCGGAAGGACCCAGAGTTTACATTTTCTTTTCAGGTGGAATATTGTTTCATATGGATAACAAAGAAAGAGGAAGTAAAAGGGATGTGTGATTGTGTGTTTGTGTTTCAAGTTTTATTAGTCATATGTACAGAATACACATGGTATACACCGTCCAGCGAAATGCTTATTGCAGGTTCCTTCTCGACAATGCAATAAGAAATAAGAAAATATAAGAATATGAACATAAAGTAAATGGCTCAGTAGAATAGAACAAATCTTTTAGTATAAGAATAACACACAATTTATAGTCCAATATTTACACGTGTTTTGGGGAAGGGGGGATTGGAGGGTAGTGTTTAAATTGTGCAGTGTAATAATAAGAGTCTGGTTGCAGCAGTTATGATGTGTGTGTAGCATGAATGTACATATACAGTGCATTTCAGAAAGTATTAAGACTCCTTGACTTTTTCCACATTTTGTTACGTTATGGCCTTATTCTAAAATGTATTAAATACATTTTTTCCCTCAATCTACACACAATACCCCATAACTACAAAGTGAAAACAGGTTTAGAAATTCTAGCAAATTTAATACAAATAAAAAACAGAAATACCTTATTTACATTCATATTCATACCCTTTTCTATGAAACTAGAAATTGAGCTCAGGTGCATCCTGTTTCCATTGATCATCCTTGAGATGTTTCTACAACTTGATTGGAGTCCACCTGTGGTAAATTCAATTGATTGGATATGATTTGGAAAGGCACACACCTGTCTATATAAGGTCCCACAATTGACAGTGCATGTCAGAGCAAAAACCAAAGCCATGAGGTCAAAGGAATTGTCCGTAGAGCTCTGAGACAGAAAAGTGTCGACACAGATCTGGGGAAGGGCACCAAAAAAAATGTCTGCAGCATTGAAGAACACAGTGGCATCCATTATTCTTAAATGGAAGAAGTTTGGAACCACCAAGGCTCTTCCTGGCCAAACTGAGCAATCAGAGGAGAAGGGCGTTGGTTAGGGAGGTGACCAAGAACATGATGGTCACTCTGACAGAGCTCCAGAGTTCTTCTGGAAGGACAACCATCTCTGCAGCACTCCACCAATCAGGCTTTAATGGTAGAGTGGCCAGACGGAAGCCACTCCTCAGTAAAAGTCACATGACAGCCCGCTTAGAGTTTGCCAAAAGGCACCTAAATGACTCTCAGACCATGAGAAAAAACATTCTCTGGTCGGATGAAACTAAGATTGAACTCTTTGGCCTGAATGCCAAGCGACACGTTGGGAGGAAACCTGGCACCATCCCTATGGTAAAGCAGGCTGGTGGCAGCATCATGCTGTGGTGATGTTTTTCAGCAGCAGGGACTGGGAGACTAGTCAGGATCGAGGGAAAGATGAACGCCGCAAAGTACAGAGATCCTTGATGAAAACCTGCTCCAGGGCGCTCAGAACCAGACTGGGGCGAAGGTTCACCTTCCAACAGGACAACGACCCTAAGCACACAGCCAAGACAACGCAGGAGTGGCTTCGGGACAAGTCTCTGAATGCCCTTGAGTGGCCCAGTCAGAGCACGGACTTCAACCCGATCGAACATCTCTGGAGACACCTGAAAATAGCTGTGCAGCAACACTCTCCTTCCAACCTGACAGAGCTTGAGAGGATCTCCAGAGAAGATCGGGAGAAACTCCCCAAATACAGGTGTGCCAAGCTTGTAGTGTCATACACAAGAAGATTCGAGGCTGTAATCTCTGCCAATGGTGCTTCAACAAAGTACTGAGTGAAGGGTCCGAATACTTATGTAAATGTCATATTTCAGCTTCGAATTTTTTATAAATTTGCAAAAATGTCTAAAAAAACAGTTTTAGCAAGTCATTATCGGGTTTTGTGTTTTGATTGATGAGGGGGAAAAAATATATAATACATTTTAGAATAAGGCTGTAATGTATCAAAATATGGAAAAAGTCAAGGGGTCTGAATACTTTCCGAATGCACTCTGTGTGTGGGGGTTGGTTCTTCTATCCATGTGGGGACCTAAAATCCCCAAAAGGATAGTAAAACAAGAAAAATTCTCCCTTGTGGGGACTTTTCCCACATCTCCATAAGAACAAAAGCTATTTTAAAATTAGGGGTTCAGTTTAGGATTAGGGTTAGAATTAGGGTTAGGGTAATGGGTTAGTCGTTAGGTTTAAGTTTAAGAGTTAGGTTTAGGGTTTGGGTTAGGGTTAAGGTTAAGGAAAATAAGATTTTGAATGGAAATAAAATGTTACGTCCCCAAGAGGATAGAAGAACAAAACATGTGTGGGTGTGTGTGCACTGAACTATGGGTCCCCTACCTGAGAGGCTGCGAGGTCTCGCTTCGGCCAGGTCAGAGATGGCCCCTGCAGTGACAGTCTTCTTCATGCGTGAGCCTATGGCTGCTGCCAGGGCAGGCTTGGCCAGTGTGTCATCACTACTGGCCCTCTTCAGCTATAACAATACACACATACATACACACTCAGTCAGGATTTAGGAAACCACAGATTATCTTACCAATTGGAAAACATCCTCAATCTACTAGTATTAAATTGAAAAGCACTCTCGGGCAAATAATCATGTTGTCAGTGCAACCCTTTTTGGTTCCAGGTAGAACCCTTTTGGGTTCAATGTAAAACCCTCTGTGGAAAGGGGACAGCTGAAGAACCGTTTTAGGTTCTAGATAGCACCTTTTTTTCTAAGAGTGTGAATGCTTTGTGACACCTCGCCGAGGTCAGTGTCTGCACGTGATGCAGAGGTAGAATAATTCAATTGAACATTTATTTCAATCATCCAAATGGACAGAGATGCTCTTAGAAAAATTTAAGGGGTGGGGTGGTATCTTCCCCTATCTCCCTCCCACCTGTCCCACTCCCAACCTCCCACCATTCATTAAGGAGATGTTGGGTGTGTTCAGTGGTGCCCCTGTCATCTACTGTGTCTGGCACCACTCGCCTTGCTAAGGCGCAGGTCTGTGGCCAGGGTGTTGGAGGATCTGGAGGTTTTGATGCCTGTAGCTGTGATGGAGGTGGTGGTAGAGGGGGCGAGGGAGGCTTGCTTGGCCCTCTCCTGGAGCCCTGGCTTGGGCAGCACTGCCTTGGCCATGCCCCCTTTCAGCATGACTCTGTCTGCTATACCTGCTGCCTAAGATGGACAGGAGAGAGAGAGATAACAGGGTGTAAATATTATGAATACATGGGTATGACACAAATGCTTCAGTCATTGTGACCTCTGCTGGTGGAAATTATGAAGTAGAACTGAATCACGATTAGCCTATATATTCAGTACTGTCACGATCGTGTGGAGGATTGACGGACCAAAACGCAGCTTTAAGAAAATAAGCCATCTCCTTTTTATTAACGAAGAAGGCAAACGAAACAAAAACACTTAAACACTAAACAAAACAAGAAAACGATCGTGAAGCTAAAACAACGATGTGCACACACTGGCTACAAACGTATCACATAGACAACTACTCACAACAAATGAAAGCCTATGGCTACCCTAAATAAGGCTCCCAATCAGAGACAACCGAAATCAGCTGTCTCTAATTGGGAACTCATTCAGGTAACCATAGACTCTCCTAGACAACTAAACATACATAGACAACGCTAGACACATGTACTCAACACAAACCCATATCCTACACCCAACAACCCCTTTACCATAGAAACACCCAAAACCAACAAAACACAAACATTCCCCATGTCACACCCTGACCTAACTAAAATAATAAAGAAAACAAAGAATACTAAGGCCAGGGCGTGACATAACCCCCCCCTTGAGGTGCGAACTCCGGGCGCACCATTAACCAGTCTAGGGGAGGGTCTGGGTGGGCTTCCATCCACGGTGGCGGCTCCGGCTCTGGTCGTGGTCCCCACAGTCCCTAACCGCCTCCTTAGCTTCCTCCAAATGACCCCCCTCCACATTAACCCCACTGCATTAAGGGGCAGTTCCGGACTAAGGGGCAGCTCCGGACTAAGGGGCAGTACCAGGGTAAGGGGCAGTACCAGGGTCAGGGGCAGCTCCGAACTAAGGGGCAGCACCAGGATAAGGGGCAGCTCCGGACTGAGGGACGGCAGCTCCGGACTGAGGGACGGCAGCTCCGGACTGAGGGACGGCAGCTCCGGACTGAGGGACGGCAGCTCCGGACTGAGGGACGGCAGCTCCGGACTGAGGGACGGCAGCTCCGGACTGAGGGACGGCAGCTCCGGACTGAGGGACGGCAGCTCCGGACTGAGGGACGGCAGCTCCGGACTGAGGGACTGCAGCTCCGGACTGAGGGACGGCCCATGGCTGGCTGACGGATCTGGCTGCTCATGGCTGGCTGACGGATCTGGCTGCTCATGGCTGGCTGACGGATCTGGCTGCTCATGGCTGGCTGACGGATCTGGCTGCTCATGGCTGGCTGACGGATCTGGCTGCTCATGGCTGGCTGACGGATCTGGCTGCTCATGGCTGGCTGACGGATCTGGCTGCTCATGGCTGGCTGACGGATCTGGCTGCTCATGGCTGGCTGACGGATCTGGCTGCTCATGGCTGGCTGACGGATCTGGCTGCTCATGGCTGGCTGACGGATCTGGCTGCTCATGGCTGGCTGACTGATCTGGCTGCTCATGGCTGGCTGACTGATCTGGCTGCTCATGGCTGGCTGACGGATCTGGCTGCTCATGGCTGGCTGACGGATCTGGCTGCTCATGGCTGGCTGGCGGCTCTGGCGGCTCCTGTCTGGCGGGCGGCTCTAGCGGCTCCTGTCTGGCGGGCGGCTCTAGCGGCTCCTGTCTGGCGGGCGGCTCTAGCGGCTCCTGTCTGGCGGGCGGCTCTAGCGGCTCCTGTCTGGCGGGCGGCTCTAGCGGCTCCTGTCTGGCGGGCGGCTCAGTAGGCTCATGGCAGACGGGCGGCTTTGCAGGCTCATGGCAGACGGGGGGCTTTGCAGGCTCATGGCAGACGGATGGCTCAGATGGCGCTGGGGAGACGGATGGCTCAGATGGCGCTGGGGAGACGGATGGCTCAGATGGCGCTTGGCAGACGGGCAGTTCAGGCATCGCTGTGCAGACGGCAGACTCCTGCCGGCTGAGGCACACTGTAGGCCTGGTGCGTGGTGCCGGGACTGGTGGCACCGGGCTGGGGACACGCATCTCAGGGCTAGTGCGGGGAGCAGCAACAGGACGCACAGGACTCTGGGGACACACAGGAGGCTTGGTGCGTGGTTTAGGCACTGGTGGTAAAGGGCTGGAGACACGCACCATATGGCTAGTGCGTGGAGGAGGCACTGGTGGTACTGGGTTGGGGCGGGGAGGTGGCGCCGGAAATACCGGACCGTGCAGGCGTACTGGCTCCCTTGAGCGCCGAGCCTGCCCAACCTTACCTGGTTGTATGCTCCCCGTCGCCTGACCAGTGCGGGGAGGTGGAATAACCCGCACCGGCCTATGTAGGCGAACCGGGGACACCATGCGTAAGGCTGGTGCCATGTACGCCGGCCCGAGGAGACGCACTGGTGACCAGATGCGTTGGGCCGGCTTCATGACATACGGCTCAACGCTCAGTCTAGCCCGGCCGATACGTGGAGCTGAAATGTACCGAACCGGGCTATGCACGCGTACAGGAGACACCGTGCGCTCTACTGCGTAACACGGTGTCTGCCCGTACTCTCGCTCTCCACGGTAAGTACAGGGAGTAGGCGCAGGTTTCCTACCTGACTTCGCCACACTCCCTTTAAGGCCCCCCCCAAGAAATTTTTGGGTTGTACTCACGGGCTTCCAGCCTTGTCTCCGCGCTGCCTCCTCATATCGCCTCCTCTCGGCTTTAGCTGCCTCCAGCTCTTCACGAGGAAGGCGATATTCTCCCGGTTGTGCCCACGGCCCCTTACCATCCAGTATCTCCTCCCATGTCCACGAATCCTGTGTAGGTGGGTCCTGTTGCCGCTTTCCATGCCGCTTGGTCCTGTATTGGTGAGTAGTTCTGTCACGATCGTGTGGAGGATTGACGGACCAAAACGCAGCTTTAGGAAAATAAGCCATCTCCTTTTTATTAACGAAGAAGGCAAACGAAACAAAAACACTTAAACACTAAACAAAACAAGAAAACGATCGTGAAGCTAAAACAACGATGTGCACACACTGGCTACAAACGTATCACATAGACAACTACTCACAACAAATGAAAGCCTATGGCTACCCTAAATAAGGCTCCCAATCAGAGACAACCGAAATCAGCTGTCTCTAATTGGGAACTCATTCAGGTAACCATAGACTCTCCTAGACAACTAAACATACATAGACAACGCTAGACACATGTACTCAACACAAACCCATATCCTACACCCAACAACCCCTTTACCATAGAAACACCCAAAACCAACAAAACACAAACATTCCCCATGTCACACCCTGACCTAACTAAAATAATAAAGAAAACAAAGAATACTAAGGCCAGGGCGTGACAAGTACGGCTTTACATTATTTAGCTTGTTTCAATAAAAATAAGTGAAACATGGCCCGCGGTATTAGATCAACTATTCCAGATTCACATCAAAATAGGCTACCCTTTGGGTGGCCTTCTGTACAGGAAAATATGACTAAATCTTATCTAGCAGATATTGGGTACATTTGGTACAGTTGTAAAGTGAAAGGGAGACTACTGCAGGCCTAAATGTCTGAGAGAAGAGAGTATAAAGTGTGTGAAGGGGTGGTTAGCGGATATGGTGCTGCCACTGATGGCATTTCAGCCTGTGCCAAGACATACAAGACATAAGCCAACAGTAGTCTGAGCAGAGTGAGAGGACAGCTGAGGTAGTGAGACTGTCAACTCCCGCTAGTCAGGACACATCCTGTTACAGAGCTGAGAAAACACAGCCTCCTGTCCAATCAGATCTACACACCACTGGGACTAGAAACCAAATATAACACAACACACTCAGACCACACAACTGAGTTGGTTTGAAGGCACTTAACTAGGGGAAGATGCAGATTGTAATTTAACTGGCAGTGGCTTGGCATCAATAACCAATGCACATGTCTGTTTGACAAATAGAGACAAATATTCTGAATAGCCTACACATAATGAAAGATGATGTAGGCTAGTCTGTGTCAAGCAGACAGGTAGTGCTCTTAGCTTGGAGAGCAACTGACTGCTTTCTCCACTCTTTACTGTAATGAGCTTTTCTTTGATTTGAAGCAAGGTGGGGAGGTGAGGTCTGAGGGAAGGGTATCCCAATCATTATTGACTGACACACAAGCATAGCACACACAAACAAACACAGAGTGAGAGTGCCTCATTTCTACCAGCATATCACCTGTGCAACTAGAGGCAAAAAAACTCTAAATCAACTTTACTACACACATAGAAATGCATACAAAGCTCTCCCTCGCCCTCCATTTGGCAAATCTGACCATAACTCTATCCTCCCGATTTTTGCTTACAAGCAAAAACACAAACAGGAAGTACCAGTGACGCGCTGAATACGGAAGTGGTCCGATGAAGCGGATGTTACGCTACAGGACTGTTTCGCTAGCACAGGCTGGAATATGTTCTGGGATTCACCTGATGGCATTAAGGAAATTATCACATCAGTCACCGGCTTCATTAATAAATTAATCAATGATGCCGTCCCCACAGTGAACCTACATCCCTACCAGATGCCATGGATTACAGGCAACATCCACACTGAGCTAAAGGCTAGAGCTGCCACTTTCAGGGAGCGGGACACTAATACAGACTCTTATAAGAAATCCCACTACGACCTCCAACGAGCCTTCAAACAGGATTGAATCCTAATATGCCGGCTCTGAGTTCGTCGGATGTGGAAGGGTATTTCAAACTATCACATATTACAAAGGGAAACCCAACCGCGAGCTGCCCAGTGACACGAGCCTACTAGATGAGCTAAATGCCTTCTTGTCAAGGCAAGCAACACTGAACAATGCATGAGAGCACCAGCTGTTCCGGATGCTCTCCGTAACCGATGTGAGTAAGACCTTTAAAAAGGTTAACATTAACAAGGCCGCAGGGTCAGGCAGATTACCAGGACCCGTACTCAGAGCATACACTGACCAGCTGGCAAGTGTCTTCAATAACATTTTCAACCTCTTTCTGACCCAGTCTGCTATACCTACAGTTGAAGTCAGAAGTTGACATACACCTTAGCCAAATAGAATTAAACTCAGTTTTTCACAATTCCTGACATTTAATCCTAGTAGAAATTCCCTGTCTTAAGTCAGTTAGGATCACCACTTTATTTGAAGAATGTGAAATGTCAGAATAATAGTTGAGAGAATGATTTATTCCAGCTTTAATTTCTTTCATCACATTCCCAGTGGGTCAGAAGTTTACATACACTCAATTCGTATTTGGTAGCATTGCCTTTTAAATTGTTTAACTTGGGTCAAACGTCTCAGGTAGCCTTCCACAAGCTTCCCACAATAAGTTGGGTGAATTTTGTCCCATTCCTTCTGACAGTGCTGGTGTAACTGAGTCAAGTTTGTAAGCCTCCTTGCTCGCACATGCTTTTTCAGTTCCACCCACAAATTTTCTATAGGATTGAGGTCAGGGCTTTGTGATGGCCACTCCAATAACTTGACCTTGTTGTCCTTAAGCCATTTTGCCACAACTTTGGAAGTATGCTTGGGGTCATTGTCCATTTGGAAGACCCATTTGCGACCAAGCTTTAACTTCCTGGCTGATGTCTTGAGATGTTTCTTCAATATATCTACATAATTTTCCTGCCTCATGATGCCACCTATTTTGTGAAGTGCACCAGTCCCTCCTGCAGCAAAGCACCCCCACAACATGATGCTGCCACCCCCGTGCTTCACGGTTGGGATGGTGTGCAAGCCTCCCCCTTTTTCCTCCAAACATATTGATGGTCATTATTGCCAAAAAACACATTTGGACATTTCTCCAAAAAGTACGATCTTTGTTCCCGTGTGCAGTTTCAAACCGTAGTCTGGCTTTCTTATGGCGGTTTTGGAGCAGTGGCTTCTTCCTTGCTGAGTGGCCTTTCAGGTTATGTCGATATAGG
Source organism: Salvelinus fontinalis (assembly GCF_029448725.1). Taxonomy (NCBI): domain Eukaryota; kingdom Metazoa; phylum Chordata; class Actinopteri; order Salmoniformes; family Salmonidae; genus Salvelinus; species Salvelinus fontinalis. Next base: position 36,163,930 of record NC_074666.1, on the reverse strand, counting down.
ACTTGTTTTACTGTGGATATAGATACTTTGTACCCGTTTCCTCCAGCATCTTCACAAGGTCCTTTGCTGTTGTTCTGGGATTGATGTGCACTTTTCTCACCAAAGTACGTTAATCTCTAGGAGACAGAATGCGTCTCCTTTAGCGGTATGGCGGCTGCGTGGTCCCATGGTGTTTATACTTGCGCACTATTGTTTGTACAGATGAACGTGGTACCTTCAGGCATTTGGAAATTGCTCCCAAAGATGAACCAGACTTGTGGAGGTCTACAATTTGTGGAGGTCTTGGCTGATTTCTTTTGATTTCCCATGATGTCAAGCAAAGAGGCACTGAGTTTGAAGGTAGGCCTTGAAATACATCCACAGGTACACCTCCAATTGACTCAAATTAAGTCAATTAGCCTATCGAGAGCTTCTAAAGCCATGACATAATTTTCTGGAATTTTCCAAGCAGTTTAAAGGCACAGTCAACTTAGTATATGTAAACTTCTGACCCACTGGAATTGTGATACAGTGAATTATAAGTGAATTCTGTAAACAATTGTTGGAAAAATGACTTGTGTCATGCACAAAGTAGATGTCCTAACCGACTTGCCAAAACTATAGTTTGTTAACAATACATTTGTGGAGTGGTTGAAAAATGAGTTTTAATGACTCCAACCTAAGTGTATGTAAACTTCCGACTTCAACTGTATACATACAGTGCCTTCAGAAAGTATACCCCTTCATACCCCTTGACTTATTCCACATTTTGTTGTATTACAGCCTGAATTCCCCCAAAAATGTATCAGACATCTACACACAATACCCCATAATGACAAATTAAAAACATGTTCTTTGAAATTGTTTGGACATGATGTAGAAATGAACACACCTGTCTATTTAAGGTCCCACAGTTGACAGTGCATATCAGACAGAAACTATACCATGAAGTCCAAGGAACTGTCTGTAGATCTCAGAGATAGAATTGTAATGAGGCATATCTGGGAAAGGGTATAAAACCATTTCTAGAGTGTTGAACCTTTCCAAGAGCAGTGTTTTCCATCATTGGTAAAATGAAAAAATATGGAACTACACAGACTCCGCGTAACTGACCAAACTGAGCAACCCGGGCAAGAAGGACCTTAGTCAGGGAGGTGACCAAGAACCCAATGACCATTCTGACACAACTACAGAGTTCCTTGGCTGAGATGGAAGAACCTGCCAGAAGGACAACAGTCTTCACCAATCTGGGTTTTATGGTAGAGTGACCAGACGGAAGCCACTCCAGAGAAAAAGGCAAATGACAGCACGTCTGAAGTTTGCAAAAAGGCACATGAAAAACTACAAACATAAGGCAAAAGATTCTGTGGTCTGAATGCAAAGCGCTATCTATGCCACCTTACTTAAAGTCTTTTATTTTTGGGGTGTTGCTATAGGCCACCAAGTCAGTATCTAAATAATGTGTGTGAAATGCTTGATAGTGCATTTGATGCAAACAGAGAGGTCTACTTTCTTGGGGACCTGAATATTGGCGGCTTTTCATCAAGCTGTCCTCTCAAGAGGAAGCTTCTTACTGTAACCAGTGCCTGTAATCTGGTTCAGGTTATTAATCAACCTACCAGGGTGTTTACAAACACTACAGGAACAAGATCATCCACATGTATCAATCACTTTTTTACTCATACTGTAGAACTTTGTTCTAAAGCTGTATCTGTACCCATTGGATGCAGTGATCACAATATAGTGGCTATATCCAGGAAAGCCAAAGTTACAACAGCTGGGCCTAAAATAGTGTATAAGAGATCATACAAAATACTTTGCTGTGACTCTTATATGGATGATGTTAAAAATATTTGTTGGTCTGATGTGATTAATGAGGAGCATCCAGATGCTGCACTTGATGAATTTATGAAATTGCTTCTTCCAATTACTGATAAACATGAACCTGTTAAGAAACTGACTGTTAGAACTGTTAAGGCTCCATGGATTGATGAGCAATTGAAAAACTGTATGGTTGAAAGAGATGGGGCAAAAGGAGTTGCTAATAAGTCTGGCTGCACATCTGACTGGCTGACTTACTGCAAATTGAGAAATAATGTGACTAAACTCAACAAAAAATAGAAGAAACCGTATTATGAAGCCAAGATCAATGATATAAAGAATGATGGGAAAAAAACTCCATCTTTCATATTTTATTTTAATGATTACTTAAGTGGGCAAACTTAGGAAGGAAATGCCAACAATGAACAGTGAGCCACTGTATTCAAATAATGAAAGAAAACCAGGTCTCCCGGGTGGCGCAGTGGTCTAATGCACTGCATCGCAGTGCTAGCTGTGCCACCAGAGATTCTGGGTTCGAGCCCAGGCTCTGTCGCAGCCGGCCGCGATCGGGAGGTCCATGGGGCGATGCACAATTGGCCCAGCGTTGTCCGGGTTAGGGAGGGTTTGGCCGGCAGGGATATCCTTGTCTCATCGCGCACTAGCGACTCCTGTGGTGGGCCGGGCGCAGTGCACGCTGACCAGGTGTTATATGGTGTTTCCTCCGACACATTGGTGCGGCTGGCTTCTAGGTTGGATATGCGTTGTGTCAAGAAGCAGTGCGGTTGGGTAGTGTTTTGGAGAACGCATGGCTCTCGACCTTTGCTCTCCCGAGTCCGTACAGGAGTTGCAGCGATGAGACAAGACTTTTGTTGGATATCATGAAATTGGGGAGAAAAAAGGGGTAAAAAAGAAAACCATTGCAAGTTTGAATTTTGTAAAGTTAGTGTAGGAGGTGTGGAAAAATTTATAATGGCAAAGGTCCTGGCATTGACAACTTAGATGGAAAGCTACTGAGGATGGTAGCTGACTCTATAGCCACTCCTATCTGTCGTAGCTTTAATCTGAGCCTAGAGGAAAGTCTTTATCCTCAGGCCTGGAGAGAAGCCAAAGTAGTGTATGTAAACTTCCGACTTCAACTGTACATGTTTTTTATTTATTTATTTTATTTCACCTTTATTTAACCAGGTAGGCTAGTTGAGAACAAGTTCTCATTTGCAACTGCGACCTGGCCAAGATAAAGCATAGCAGTGTGAACAGACAACAACACAGAGTTACACATGGAGTAAACAATAGACAATTCAATAACATGGTAGAAAAAAGAGAATCTATATACAATGTGTGCAAAAGGCGAGGAGGTAGGCAATAAATCGAATAATTACAATTTAGCAGATTAACACTGGAGTGATAAATCATCAGATGATCATGTGCAAGAAGAGATACTGGTGTGCAAAAGAGCAGAAAAGTAAATAAATAAAAGCAGTATGGGGGTGAGGTAGGTAAATTGGGTGGGTAGTTTACAGATGGACTATGTACAGCTGCAGCGATCGGTTAGCTGCTCGGATAGCAGATTTTTAAAGTTGTTGAGGGAGATAAAAGTCTCCAACTTCAGAGATTTTTGCAATTCGTTCCAGTCGCAGGCAGCAGAGAACTGGAAGGAAAGGCGTCCAAATGAGGTTTTGGCTTTAGGGATGATCAGTGAGATACACCTGCTGGAGCGCGTGCTACGGGTGGGTGTAGCCATCGTGACCAGTGAACTGAGATAAGGCGGCACTTTACCTAGCATAGCCTTGTAGATGACCTGGAGCCAGTGGGTCTGACGACGAACATGTAGCGAGGGCCAGCCGACTAGGGCATACAGGTCGCAGTGGTGGGTCGTATAAGGTGCTTTAGTAACAAAACGGATGGCACTGTGATAAACTGCATCCAGTTTGCTGAGTAGAGTATTGGAAGCTATTTTGTAGATGACATCGCCGAAGTCGAGGATCGGTAGGATAGTCAGTTTTACTAGGGTAAGTTTGGCGGCGTGAGTGAAGGAGGCTTTGTTCCGGAAAGAAAGCCGACTCTAGATTTGATTTTGGATTGGAGATGTTTGATATGATGTTTGATATGAGTCTGGAAGGAGAGTTTGCAGTCTAGCCAGACACCTAGGTACTTATAGATGTCCACATATTCTAGGTCGGAACCGTCCAGGGCGGTGATGCTAGTCGCGCGTGCGGGTGCAGGCAGCGAACGGTTGAAAAGCATGCATTTGGTTTTACTAGCGTTTAAGAGCAGTTGGAGGCCACGGAAGGAGTGTTGTATGGCATTGAAGCTCGTTTGGAGGTTAGATAGCACAGTGTCCAGGGAAGGGTCGGAAGTATACAGAATGGTGTCGTCTGCGTAGAGGTGTTTCAAGCAGACCACCATAGTCCCTGTGCCCAAAAAAGCCAAGGTAACCTATAGTCTGGCTTTTAACCTCAATGTTTAAATAAAGATAGAAAATGCACTCACATCTGTAGCCATGAAACGCTTTGAAAGGCTGGTCATGGCTCACATCAACACCATCATCTCAGAGCACACTTCAATTCGCATACCGAATCACACAATCTTTACTGTACTCCACACTCTCCTCTCCCACCTGGACAAGAGGAACATCTATGTGAGAATGCTGTTCATTGACTACAGCTCAGCGTTCAACACCATAGTGCCCTCCAAGCTCATCACTAAGCTAAGGACCCTGGGACTGAACACCTCCCTTTGCAACAGGATCCTAAACTTCCTGATGGGCCGCCCCCAGGTGGTGAGGGTAGGCACATCCACCACGCTGACTCTCAACACGGGGGCCCCTCAGGGCTGCGTGCTTAGTCCCCTCCTGTACTCCCTGTTCAACCTTGACTGCGAGGCCACTCACAACTCCAACACCATCATTAAGTTTGTTGATGACACCACGAGGGTATGCCTGATCACTGACGATGATGCGACAGTGTGGTCTAACTACTAGGCTAGACAATGCCCGCCATGTGATCGGGCCCTTCTCACAGGCATCGCAGCTCCGAAGTAGGCTACAAGTGAAAACAGACATATCAGGGAAGCAACAGCAGGTAGCCTAGTGGTTAGAGCGTTGGACTAGTAACCGAAAGGTTGCAAGATTGAATCCCGAGCTGACAAGGTAAAAATCTGTCATTCTGCCCCTGAGCAAGGCAGTTAACACACTGTTCCTAGACCGTCATTGAAAATAAGAATTTGTTCTTAACTGACTTGCCTAGTTAAATAAAGAAATATTGAAGATATTAGAACTGTCCACATTTACTTTTCATCAGCCAACAAGATGAGTAACTCACAGCAAAAGCACTAGCCTATGTCAATCTACTATCTACTTTAGTAGAAAAGTTGACTTATTCTATTGGTCAGCTTGTCGTTCCGTGCAAGAATGACAGAGTTGAAAATAATCGCTGCCAAAGGTGCTTCAACAAAGTACTGAGTAAAGGGTCTGAATACTTATGTAAATGTCATATTTAAGTTTCTTTTTAATCCATTTGCAACAATAATGGGGTATTGTGTGTAGTTTGATGAGGGGGGAAAAAACTATTTAATCCATTTTAAAATAAGGCTGTAACATAACAAAATATGAAAAAAGTCAAGGGGTCTGAATACTTTCCGAATGCACTGTATATGTAATTCAAAGTCTCATTAAAGTTTGGCTACATTTTCAGGCGCCTCCCTCATGTCAGCATCGGTCTGGACATGACAGATAGTAGCCAATACTCATAGGCTATCACCTACACTTTGACATGTAGGCTAATTATTTATGTACAATTATGTTTTTCTTAGTAGAATAGCTACTGTTTTTTGGTTTTCAAATCAATTAAATTGCAATTTTGGTAATGGCCTTGGTGCCTTAGCAGATGGCCTTGGTACTCTGGCAGATTGGGCACCTCTTGAAGGCCAAATGGCCTTAGCCCTAAAATCCCCAAATTCCAGGCATGATCATGGTCCACACACATCGTGAAGAGGGCAAGACGATGCCTCTTCCCCCTCAGGAGGCTGAAATATTGTTCTACAGCTGCACCATTGCGAGCCTCTTGACTGTCTGCATTACCGCTTGTTATGGCAACTGCTTGGCTTTCTTGATGCTACAATTAGTAGTGTGTACAGCCTAGTACATCACTGGGGCAGAGCTCCCTGTCATTCAGGACCTCTATACCAGCCGGTGTCCCGAGTGGCGCAGCGGTCTAAGGCACTGCATCTCAGTGCTAGAGACTTCACTATAAACCCTGGTTTGATCCTGGGCTGTATCACAACCGGCTGTGATCAGGAGTCCCATAGAGCGGTGCACAACTGGCCCAGCGTCATTAGGGGAGGGTTTGGCCAGGGTAGGCCATCATTGTAAAATAAGAATTTGTTCTTAACTGGCTTGTCTAGTTAAATTAAGGTTAAATAAAGTCAAAAACTCCAGCCAACCAAGTCATAGACTGTTCTCTCTGCTACGGCAAGCGGCACCAATACACTAAGTCTGGAACCAACAGCAACCTGAACAGCTTCTAACCCCAAGCCATAAGATTGCTACCCTTTTTGCACTAACGATTTTGACTCATCACATGCTGCTGCTACTGTTTATTATCTGTACTGTTGCCTAGTCACTTTATTCCTAGTTATATATTGTACTTAAGTAAAACAACTTTAAAGTACCACTGAAGTCGTTTTACGGGTATCTGTACTTTACTATTTATATTTTGGACAACTTTTACTTTACTATATTCCTTAAGAAAATAATGTACTTTTTACTTCATACATTTTCCCTGACACCCAAAGGTACTAGTTACATTTTTAATGCTTAGCAGGACAGGAAAATGGTCCAATTCACACACTTATCAAGAGAACATTCTTTATCATCCATACTGCCTCTGATCTGGCAGACCCACTAAACACAAACGCTTCGTTTGTAAATCGTTTTTTTTTAATGGTGCCGTCTGATTTGCTTAATATAAGGAATTTGAAATGATTTATGCTTTTACTTTTGATACTTAAGTATATATTAGCAATTAAATGTACGTTTGATATTAAGTATATGTAAAACCAAATACTTTTAGACTTTTACTCAAGTAGTATTTTACTGGGTGACTTTCACTTTTACTTGAGTAATTGTCTATTAAGAAATCTTTACTTTTACTCAAGTATGACAATTGGGTACTTTTTCCACCACTGTGTACATATTTACCTCTGGTGTCCTACATCAATAAAAGGGGTCAGCTGAGGGCTTAGGGCAGACAGCCTCCGCATTTACCCTAGTTAGTGCAGCATACAGCATAGACCTAAAGTTAACATTTCTATTGCAGGAAGGCCTATTTAGAATCAAATTGAGTCGTTCTCAGAGGTACTTCAACTCACAATGAACTAAAAAGCTAATCTAAGCAAAGGGCACTTCTGAATTATAATAAGTTGCATTAAAACCAAGACATGGTTCTTTGAGATCCAAACAGTGCACGCTAAGAGAAAGCAGGCCAGAAAGGGCAAAACGAATGGAAAGTGAGATGTCACCACATTCGGCAGATCAGTCAGGGAACGATGCAGGGTGGATGTGTTCTTAAAACATTAACCAACATCACAGTTTGTCTACCTCCAGCCATAACACTGCAAGGCATTTAGCACATTTAGCGTGACATGGTAAAAGCAGCTTGTCTCTTATTTTTAGCCCAGGCTTTCACACAACGTCCTGGGGTGTATATTGAAAGGCAGCATGAGCAGGAATAAAACCAAGCTGGCTTCCCAGCAAAACCATCTACCCAGATCTGGGTTCAAATGGTATTTTAAATCATTAAAATAGTTTGAGATGCCAGCCAGGTGGGCAGACTTTTGCCCTTTTGGAAATGTTCCATTAGTTCCATTGCCCCGGACAAATTCATTGCGCTGGGCAAATTCATTTTATAGATTTCAAATACTATTTGAATGCATTGAACCCAGGTCTGCTGATCTATAGAAGGTGGTTGTCTCCTTAGGAAAGTTCCAAATGTCACTTTTTTATATATATATATATATTTTTTTATTGAACTGTAAATAGAGAACCTGCAGATCCTTACAGTCTTATCGGATTGGTTCTTCTATCCATGTGGTTACCTAAAATCCCCAAAAGTCACCACAAGGCTAGTAAAACAATTCTCCCTCGTGGGGACATTTCTCACATCCCCATGAGGACAAACGCTATTTTAAGCTTAGGGGTTAGGTTTAAGGTTAGGGTTACAATTAGGGTTATAGTTACGGTAGGGGTAAGGGGTTAGGTTTAGGGTTAGGTTAGGTGTTCGAATGGAAATATATTTTAGGTCCCCACGAGGATAGAAGAACAAAACGTGTGTGCTGTGTGTGTGTGTGTGTGGCCCGTCATATGATGTTGCTAGGGCCCACTGTCTTCTCCTCATTCCTGTGTGAATATCATCCATCCACACTTGCCTTTTCACAGACAGGTCTGGTACTGTACCTCAGCTAGATAGGCAAATGCATGTGACAATAGTTAGGCCTATGTAAATCATATCGAAAAGTTGGTAAAACATGTTAAGCCAAGATGAGGAAGTGAGACAAAATTGAGGAAAAGCAGTAACAGCTTTAAATTTGAAAATGTAGTGAAATTGAGAAATAACAGAAATTGAGGAAGCAAACACTGAGGTAATGTCTGAATAATCATGAGTCAAAAGCAGTAAAGGGAAATACTTGTTAGCTAAGATTTAGAAATCAGCTTACTACTTCACTGTTTGTAAAACACTGTTTGTGAAACCTGTCTCTGCAGTACGCTGAGCCATAGCATGGGCAGTGGGTTGGAGAAAGGATGTTGGGTTGAATATCACACTGCTTCATCACATCCTCTGATGTGTGACCCACTCTGCATGGCTCAGCCCAGGGCAGGCTTCAGCCAGCCTTTAAATAACCAAGACTCTAAAGAGATGAACTGCTGGTGAACTATGACCAACACTAGCATTATATAGCAGGTTGTTACTTCAGAGAAAAAGCGACTGGTAAATTTAGCCCATAATGTTACTAAAAAAGGTCTGTTAAGACCAGCCATAAAAAAAACATTTTTAATTTTCAATTGTCCAACTAACGTCCTCAAATGCCTTAAAGGTTTCCTGTTTCAACCTGACTACCTTCAACCAACTTCTGAAAGGTCAGACAGACTGAGCTCTAAAAAACATAAACAGAGATATCAAAAGGGGGAGAAAGAGAGAGGGAGACAGAGGGATAGAATGTCATAGAGAGTGTACTCACAGAAAGAAAACAGCAATGGTCTTGATGACACCTTCACAGAAACTGCCCTGCACTTTAACTCCCCCTTTACACTTTGACTGACTCCTTCCGGAGTTAAGCTGGACAGACTACACACACAGCGTCTATGCACAGAGAGCAACACACCAGCCAGACCTTTGGATCAGAGAGCCACTGAGAAAGAGCAGCAGGGCCAACAGCAGTCCAGCTGCTACTGCCTCCACACACACAGATCAAGACACGGAAGCAGCCTGTCTGCCCCTGTGCTGCCTATACCTCTCTCTCGCGCTCTCTCAGACACACACACACACACACACACACACACACACACACACACACACACACACACACACACACACACACACACACACACACACACACACACACACACACACACACACACACACACACACACACACACACACACACACAGAGAGTCTAGACACAAGGAAGTCTCCCTCCCCACTCAGACTATTTTTCCAAGCTGAGGTACAGGCGGTGGGAGAGGTGGAGACAGTTGTTTTGAGAAGATATTTTATTTCAATCCTGCTATTTGTCTCCCTTCCCTCAGGACACTATGGTCATTTGATTTAGGCTACCTTAGGCTTAGCTCATGTGTATGACAGATTGTAGAGGACACAATCACCACATTGTATGGTAAATAACTTAAGAGACCTGTGTCTGTGTTGCTTGTCCTTAGTAGGAAGATATGTGCTTCTTTTATTCATGTCTTTGAATATACTAGTATTTTAGAAATCAAAAGCACCAGATGCCTTTTGGTGGACGACGTGCACATTTCTCACTTCCAAATGTCCTGGCTGTGCTGACAAAGCTTGTCTTTGTCTCAGAAGAAAATAGTTCTAGCTTCAGTAGAGAGAAGAGGGAGGGCCGAGGATTAGTAAGCATTTTACACATTTTCCGACTGTTCGAATTTGGATCGTCAACTTACGACATGACAAGTTCATAGAAAATGTGGGTAGTAATGAGCTGGAGAATATTACTGCTCTCTGGGTTGTGATGGAAAACACTCCAGTCAGTTTGTGGTGAGCGGTAAAATGGGGAACTCTGGCTGGCTGACCACACCCCTGTACTGCACTGTACAAGGCCTATACCACACAAAATATGTTTCCAAGGTTGCCTAAGGACTGAGAAATGTTTCAGAGAGCAGAGCTTTTACAGGCCCCACATCCTGTTTGACACCCCACACAGAAACATATTCAGATTTAGAGCCTGATTAAGCCCAGACCATTCCGGCTGCCTTCAGCCTCAATTTAATTCTTACATAAAACAGAAAAACACACAAGCAATGTTCCCTTCACCGTTATAAAAACTTCCGGTGCATGCTTACTGTGAACACTGAGGCTGTAACTGCTTTAAGTTATAGTTTTAACAGTGGTCAAGTAGGCTACTGTGGTTATTTGATCGTAATGTAGTTCTACCAGAGTGGCCTACCATCAAAAACTATGGAGAAAAACACATCCCATAACATTTTAACATGGAAATAGCTGTTCTATCATTCAGCCCACAGTAGCAGCCAATATGTGGTGTTCAATGTAGGCCTGCATTCCATGAGACATTTGAAAAAAAACATACAGGGCTTTAAATTAACTTGTTTATCCACTTGTCCCACTGTACAAAATCTAATTAATTATTATTCCCATACCATTATTACAGAGAATCAGACAAATTATACTACGCTACGCCTATTGGCTACTTAACTTATTCAAGACAGTCTAAAAATACAACAGTGCCCCTTTTAGACAAGTTATTTTCCTGACTCGCTTTTCAAAGATGGCTATAAATGCACACATTTTGTGCTCTTGTTGGAAGCAACCACTCCCCCATTGCTGACTCCAAATGATTTATAACTGGGCTAATAACTCATTAACTAGCAAAGGATATAAACAAATGTGCACACATGGCTAAATGCAGCTCTCGCTTTGATATTTTTTTTTAAAGCGCATCTACTCACGACCACCGCTCATGCTGTTAACACAGTCCAGTTTAAACCGAATGGCATAGATCCATTATGGCAATTTGCATATAGGCCTACTGCAGCTCTGATTGGTTATGCTGCAACGGTCTGCGTGGAGTACCTACGGGCTGAGTCTGCATGTCAATGCAAAAGAATCCCGCTCTGATGTGTTCTGCCTACAAGAAAATCTCTTGCATATTTAGTTTTGTTTCGGTACGTTGCATTGAAAGTGGCTAATCTTGCGTTGACTCGATCACAATTCCCACAGTAAAGGGACACTTTGAGAATGTTAACTAAGGAGGAAAACTCTAGAAAGTTCAGTGAAGTTCAATCTCGTGCTACTCTGCACGGGCTGATATTTGTTATGCATGGCAGTCACAGGGAGCTGCGCGCACGCAGCTTAGAGGGAACATTGCTCACATGTCACGATGATCATCATCTGTGTACTGGGTACCCACTACGGATTTACTGTTCGTTTACAGTCATTAGTGAGGCCACAAGTCTCTGACAATAACAATGACCATAGGGAAAGATGTATCACATGCTATATCAGTATTATAATAGCCTAAGTGACTGACTGTAACCATGACACTGACCTTAAGCTGCATTATGCAGAAATCACTCCACCATTTCCTGGTTGCAAAAATTCTAATAGTTTGCCTAATTTCAGTTTCTGACAAAACAAGCATGTATAGTGTAGAGAATCATTGTACCATCTAAACTGCTGTGAAATATATTTTCCAGAACAAAACATATTGTATTTTCAGCTGTTTGAAGCTCGTGTATAAAACTAAAAGTAAAAGATTGTTACACCCTGATCGGTTTCCCCTGTCTTTGTGCTTGTCTCCACCCCGGTCCAGGCGTCGCCTATCTGCCCCATTAACCCCTGTGTATTTATACCTGTGTTCTGTTTGTCTGTTGCCAGTTCGTCTTGTCTTGTCAAGCCTACCAGCGTTTTTTCCGTACTTCTGTTCTCTCTAGTCCCTGTTTTCTAGTTTTCCCGGTTTTGACCATTCTGCGTGCCCTGTCCCTGCCTGCCGTTCTGTACCTTTCGGACTCTGCTCTAGATTACTGACCTCTGCCTGCCCTTGACCTGTCGTTTGCATGACCCCTATTTTTGTAATAAACTTTTGTTACTTCAAACTGTCTGCATCCGGGTCTTATCCTGAGGTCTGAGAGTACGAACTGGTCATGACTGACCCAGCAGACTCAGACCAGCTCCGCAACAACATCTCCTCCCAAGGAGCCACCATTGGGAGACATGAGGAGTTACTTCGAGGTCTTCTGGATGGATTCCAGACCCTGGCAGAACGCTATGACTGTGCCTTGAATACATTGCTGGAGCAATTCCGCGGATTATCTGTGAGGCAGCCGGCCACGACAGTAGCCGGCCAGCCCCCCAGTAACACCCCTGTCAGCAGTGCGTCCCTCCAGGCCAACCCCACTTACCTCCTCCGGAACGTATCACTGGAGGCTCAGGAACCTGTTGGGCGTTTCTCTCCCAGTGTTCCCTCATCTTGTAGTTGCAGCCCTCTTCCTTCCCCTCTGACCGCTCGAAGATAGCGTATCTCATAACGTTAATGTCCAGGAGGGCTCTCGCCTGGGCTACGGTGGTGTGGGAACAACGATCTGCCGTGTGTTTCAGCCTGGAGGACTTCGTGGCTGAGGTGAAAAAGGTTTTCGACTCTACGTTGTAGAGCGAGGTTGGCCGGAAGTTACTCCGGCAAGACTCCCACAGTGTGACGGACTATGCGGTTGATTTCCGCACGTTGGCTGCCGAGAGTGCCTGGAACCCAGAATCCCTGTTCAAAACATTCCTTCATGGCTTATCGGAGGAGGTTAAGGACGAGCTCGCAGCCCGGGAGCTGCCTACGGATCTCGATTCGCTCATCGCCTTGACCATCCGGATCGATGGCGGCTACGAGAACGTAGGAGGGAGAGGAGGTTTGATTCCGGTCCCAATCGCTCGCCAAAGAATCCCACCTTGCCCCAGAGGAACTCCGGAAGTCCCCGGCGTCTACCTCCCGAGAGGATCCAAGCTTACCCGAGTTCCCTCGAGAGTCTCCGAGGTCTGCCGACTCTCCTTTTTCGGGGCCAATCCAACTTGCCAGAGCTAGGCTGTCTCCAGCTGAACGCTTATACAGACTTAACACCTAGAGTTGTCTGTATTGCGGAACTTCTGGTCATTATGTGTCTACCTGTCCCTTAAAGAGACCAGGCTCATCAGTAGATATGAGTACTCTGGTGGGCCATACAGGGAATTTTTCTTCTCCCCTTACTCGCACCCCTTTCCATGACATCCTGCTGTGGGGCGACCAGTCTAAATCTCTCTGGGTTCTCACTGACTCTGGGGCCGACGAGAGTTTGATGGACATCACCCTGGTGTCTGAGCTGGGCATCCCCACTCACCCCCTCTCCTGGATGTTAGAGCACTGGATGGGCGCTCTATAGGCAGGGTCACCCACAATGTCCGGGACCCACAGTGAGTCTATACAGTATGCTCATCAAGTCTCCTCAGGTTCCCGTGGTATTGGGGTTTTCTTGGCGCCAGCGCCACTATCCCCTTATCAACTGGACTGCTGGTACTATCATGGACTGGAGCCCGTTCTGCCACGCCCATTGCCTGAAGTCGGCGAAGCCTTCCCCCGGGTTCCTGTGGGCTCGGAAGAAGGCTAGGACCTATCCCCCGTTCCCGTGGAGTACCAGGATTTCCGGGAGGTTTTTCAGCAAGGCTCGGGTCACTTCACTTCCTCCGCATCGACCCTATGACTGCGGGATCGACCTTCTCCCGGGCACTACACCACCCCGGGGACGGCTGCATTCACTGTCGGGTCCAGAGACCAAGACTATGGAGACGTACATCGTGGACTCCTTGGCTGCAATGGGTATCCGTCTTTCTGCCTCCCACGCCGGCGCAGTGTTCTTCTTTTTGGAGAAGGACAAAACCCTGCGCCTGTGCATCGACTACCAGGGCCTCAATGACATCACGGTTAAGAACTGCTACCAGCTACCACTCATCACCTTGGCTTTTGAGCCGCTCCAGGGGGCCACTATCTTCTCTAAGTTAGACCTGTGGAACGCCTACCACCTGGTACAGATACGGGAAGGTGATGAGTGGAAGCCTTCAACACTGCTAGCGGACACTATGAATACCTGGTGATGCCATTCGGTTTGACAAAGGGCTCCTGCTGTGTTTCAGGCCCTGGTTAATGACGTTCTCCGGGATATGTTGAACCGGTTTGTGTTCGTCTACCTCAACGACATCCTCGTCTTTTCCCGCTCAACTCAAGAACACGTTCTCCATGTCCAACAAGACCTCCAGCGTCTCCTGGAGAACCACCTGTTTGTCAAAGCAAAACAAATGTGAGTTCCATTGCTCCACCATCTCCTTCCTTGGATATATCATCGCTGCTGGGAATGTGCAGATGGATACAGGAAAGGTGTGAGTGGTGGTGGATTGGCCCCAACCCAGTTGCTATGTTTCTTAGGATTTTCCCATTTTTACCGCAGTTTTAACCGGAGTTACAGCACCTTGGCTTCCTCCTTGTCAGCACTCACCTCTCCCAAGGTCCCGTTCACGTGGTCCCCAGCTGCTGACCGGGAATTCCTGGACGTTAAGCATCACCAAAGCTCTCATGCTGATCCATCCGGACCCATCCCGTCAGTTTGTGGTGGAAGTAGACACTTCGCATGTCGGGGTGGGGGCTGTCCTGTCCCAGCGTTCTGCGCTGGACCTTAAGCTGCATCCCTGCACCTTTTTCTCCGATCGCCTTAATGCCACAGAGAGGAATTATGATGTTGGGGACAGAGAACTACTCGCAGTTTAGATGGCCTTGGAGTGGAGACACTGGTTAGAGGGGGCAGAACTTCCATTCGTACTGTGGACGGATCACAAGAACCTGGAATATCGCAGCACCGCCAAGCGTCTCAACTCCAGGCAAGCTTCATGGGCCCTGTTGTTCACCCGGTTCAACTTCACCATCTCCTACCGCCCGGGGTCTAAGAATGTTAAGCCGGACGCACTTTCACGCCGCGATTGCCCCGCTTTTACACCCACGAACCCCGAGACCATTTCCCTACCTCGTGCCTTGCGGCTACCTTCATCTGGGGAATAGAGAACCAGGCCCGTGAGGCGGGCCCGGCTAACCGGATGCTTGTCCCAGATGCTGCCCCCTCCGCCGTCCTGGAATGGGCTCATTACTCCAGGCTTGCCTGCCACTCTTGCTCCCGTCGGACCCTGGCCTTTGTGCGACAACGCTTTTGGTGGCCCACCACGGTTCCTGACGTCTCCGCATTTGTCGCCGCCTGCGCCATCTGTGCTCAGAACAAGACTCCTCTGCAACTCCAACTGGCCTCCTTCAACCTCTTCCTGTTCCTAACCGTCCCTGGTCACATATATCCCTGGACTTCGTCACTGGTCTCCCTCCGTCTGATGGCAACACCCCTATTCTCACCGTGGTGGACAGGTTTTCCAAAGCCGCCCATTTCATTCCCCTCCCCAAGCTACCTTCTGCCAAGGAGATAGCCCAGCTCATGGTGCAGAATGTCTTCCGGATCCATGGACTTCCGGTGGACATGGTTTCCGACAGTTGTCCTCAGTTCTCGTTCCGGTTCTGGAAGGCGTTCAGCACACTCATTGGGTCGTCGGCCAGCCTGTCCTCTGGGTTTCATCCCCAATCCAACGGCGTGTGCCAATCAGGACCTGGAGACAACTCTTCGATGCCTCGTCTCGGCCAAACCCACCACCTGGAGCCAGCAACTCATGTGGGTGGAGTACACCCGGAACACCCTTCCCTGCTTGGCCACTGGGCTCTCGCCCTTCGAGTGCTCCGTGGGTTATCAGCCCCCGCTCTTCCAAGAGCAAGAGGTCAACATACCCTCTGCCCAGATGTTCGTCCCCCGCTGTTGGCGTACCTGGAAGAGAATTCGGACCGCTCTTCCCAAGAGCACTTCCAGGTATCGTCGACCGGCGGACTGCCACCGGACCCCGGCTCCCCGCTATCATCTTGGGCAGAGTGCATGGCTGTCTACTTGGGATCTTCCCCTCCGGGCAGAGTCCTGCAAACTTTTTCCCTGTTTTATTGGCCCTTTCCCCATCTCCAAGATTCTTAGCCCCTCTGCTGTATGTCTTCTGTTGCTCCGCACCCTCCTTATACATTCCCCTTTCCATGTGTCTAGGATTAAACCTGTCTCACAGCCCTTTGTGTCCTGTTTCCAGCAGAAGTCTGTGAGTGAGAAGAGAACCAGGCCAAACAGATGAATTATATAGCATAAATCCACTGCGTGTGTGTGTGGTAGGTTTGTTCTGAAGAGCCACCTGTCAATGTGGGGTGTGTGTGTGGAGTTTGTTCTGAAGAGCCACCTGTCAATGTGGGATATGTGAGAGTGTTGGCTGTAGCCTCTAGTGTCCACTCGATATCTCACTCAGAGAGAAACATGAGAGGAGATGAGAGGAAATGAGAAGAGATGAGAGGCAGCCAGCGTGGGCTTCTTAGCACTGCCATCTTCACCTCTCTCTTTCCCGGCCTCTCTCTGTCTCTCTCTCTGATTCTCTCTCCCTCGGTTTCCCTCTCTTACTGACACATATTCCCCACACCTCACAAGGAGAAACTAACTTGCCAATCATATTGGAAGAGAGAGGAATATTCTCTCCTCGTAAACTCCTTGAGTGTTCTCTTCTCTCAACGGAAAAACAGCCTGATGGTGACATCATGGAGTGTGAGGAATAGGCTGGCTATGTTGCCTTTTCCCTTTCTTGCCAGAGTTAACTGATGCAATCTCAAATCATATTAAATTATTGTCTAACAATATAAAACTTGGAGGAAAACTTCACACAGGCTCAGAGGCTATTTGTGCATCGGAAAGACTGCCCTACTGTCACGCCCTGATCTGTTTCACCTGTCCTTGTGCTCGTGTCCACCCCCTCCAGGTGTCACCCATCTTCCCCACTTATCCTCTGGGTATTTATACCTGTGTTTTCTGTCTGGCTGTGACAGATTGTCAAGTTTACCAGCGTTTTCCTGTCAGCTCCTGTCTTTTCCCAGCTTCTCTTTTTCCGTCCTCCTGGTTTTTGACCCTTGCCTGTCCTGACCCGGAGCCTGCCCCAGGCTCAGGTTCTGCCGTCCTGTATTTTTGCTCCTACTCTGGATTATCGACCCCTGCCTGCCTTGACCTGTCGTTTGCCTGCCCCTGTTGTTACAATAAACATTGTTACTTCACACAGTCTGCACTTGGGTCTTACCTTGATACCTGATACCTACCAACTAGGGCACTTCAGTAAACACACAAAGCAAAAGACTGAAAAACAATGCATGAATGGATCAAAGGTAGAAAAATATAACAATATTTATTCAACGGAGGGATTCTCTATTGTCGTCATGACTCATTCTTACAAAATATGTTTTCAAGGCCAAACAATAATAGCCTCCTATTGATGCTGAGAAGCTGTATCTGCACCCAGTTCCCAGCTCTTCTGTCCCACTCTCTACTCCATTCTCCAGGTGTGGCCATGGGCCCAGGAGGCTAGCCCGGTGTCTGGTCCCAGATCTGTTTGAGCTGCCATGCCAATTCCTTTGGTTGTTTGCAAGACAGCACAAACAGATCTGGGACCATGTTACCAAGTGGCTGCCTGGCTCCCACACAGGAAAAAAACAACAGCTACGGAGGCGCTGTATGGAACCACTTCAGAGTCTGGAGGCAGGGCAGTGCTCCCGGTCCCACATAAACGTGTCTTTAAAACGTAACCTACATTAGCACCTCCTCATTGGAGATCTCCTCTCTTTAACCCCCGGTCAACAGCCCTGCGCCCCCCACAGCAACTTGCACAAGCCTCCCCATTTCTCCTTCACCCAAATCCAGATAGCTGATGTTCTGAAAGAACCGCAAAATCTGGACCCCTACAAATCATCCGGGCTAGACAATCTGGACCCTCTCTTTCTAAAATTATCCACCAAAATTGTTGAAACCCCTATTAACTAGGCTGTTCAACCTCTTTCGTATCGTCTAATATCCCCAAAGATTGGAAAGCTGCCGTAGTCATCCCCCTCTTCAAAGGGGGAGACACTCTAGACCCAAACTGCTACAGACCTATATCTATCCTACCCTGCCTTACTAAGGTCTTCGAAAGCCAAGTTAACAGACAGATCACCGACCATTTCGAATCCCACCGTACCTTCTCCACTATGCAATCTGGTTTCCGAGCTGGTCATGGGTGCACCTCAGCCATGCTCAAGGTCCTAAACGATAACATAACCACCATCGATAAGAGACAATACTGTGCAGCTGTATTCATCAACCTGGCCAAGGCTTTCGACTCTGTCAATCACCACATTCTTATCGGCACACTAAACAGCCTTGGTTTCTCAAATGACTGCCTCGCCTGGTTCACCAACTTCTTCTCAGACAGAATTCAGAATGTCAAATTGGAGGGCCTGTTGTCCGGACCTCTGGCAGTCTCTATGGGGGAGCCACAGGGTTCCAACCTCGGGCCGACTCTTTTCTCTGTATACATCAATGATGTCGCTCTTGCTGCTGGTGATTCTATGATCCACCTCTACGCAGACGACACCATTCTGTATACCTCTGACCCTTCTTTGAACACTGTGTTAACTAACCTCCAGACGAGCTTCAATGCCATACAACTCTCCTTCCGTGGCCTCCAACTGCTCTTAAATGCAAGTAAATGTCACGTTCCTGACCTTATTTCCTTTGTTTTGTCTTTGTTTAGTATGGTCAGGGCGTGAGTTGGGGTGGGCATTCTATGTTATGTGTTTCTATGTTGGGTTCATTTTCAATTAGCCTGATATGGTTCTCAATCAGGGGCAGGTGTTTTACGTTTCCTCTGATTGAGAACCATATTAAGGTAGGTTGTTCTCACTCTTTGTTTGTGGGTGATTGTTCCTGTGTCAGTGTTTGTGCCACACGGGACTGTTTCGTTCGTTCGTGTTTTCCTTCCTGTTCGTGCGTTCTTTCCTGTTCGTGCGTTCTTGTTTTATGTTCTCAAGTACAGGTCTGTTCACGTCGTTTTGTTATTTTGTATTTTGTCAAGTGTTCTTTCGTCTTCGTTATTGTTGTTAAAATGAAGTATGTATTCAAACCACGCTGCATATTGGTCCGATCCTTGCTCATCCTCAGACGAGGAGGAGGACGAGCGTTACAGTAAAACCAAATGCATGCTCTTCAACCAATCGCTGCACACACCTGCCCGCCTGTCCAGCATCACTACTCTGGACGGTTCTGACTTAGAATATGTGGACAACTACAAATACCTAGGTGTCTGGTTAGACTGTAAACTCTCCTTCCAGACTCACATTAAGCATCTCCAATCCACAATTAAATCTAGAATTGGCTTCCTATTTCGCAACAAAGCATCCTTCACTCATGCTGCCAAACATACCCTATTAAAACTGACTATCCTATCGATCCTTGACTTCGACGATGTCATTTACAAAATAGCCTCCAACACTTTACTCAGCAAATTGGATGCAGTCTATCACAGTGCCATCCGTTTTGTCACCAAAGCCCACCACTACGACCTGTATGGTCTCGTTGGCTGGCCCTCGCTTCATATTCACCGCCAAACCCACTGGCTCCAGGTCATCTATAAGTCTTTGCTAGGTAAAGCCCCGCCTTATCTCAGCTCACTGGTCACCATAGCAGCACCCACCCATCGCACGCTCTCCAGCAGGTATATTTCACTGGTCACCCCCAAAACCAATTCCTCATTCGGCCGCCTTCCCTTCCAGTTCTCTGCTGCCAATGATTGGAACGAACTGCAAAAATCACTGAAGCTGCAGACTCATATCTCCCTCACTAGCTTTAAGCACCAGCTGTCAGAGCAGCTAACAGATCACTGCACCTGTACATAGCTCATCTGTAAAAGCCCATTCAACTACCTCATCCCCATACTATTTATTTTGCTCCTTTGCACCCCAGTATCTCTACTTGCACACTCGTCTTCTGCACATCTATCACTCCAGTGTTTAATTGCTATATTGTAATTATTTCGCCACTATGGCCTATTTATTGCCTTACCTCCCTTATCCTACCTCATTTGCACACATTGTATATAGACTTGTTATTTTTTAATATTTTATTTTTTATTATTATTTGTATTTTATTCCTATTGTATTATTGACTGTATGTTTGCTTATTCCATGTGTAACTCTGTGTTGTTGTTTGTGTCGCACTGCTTTGCTTTATCTTGGCCAGGTCGCAGTTGTAAATGAGAACTTGTTCTCAACTAGCCTACCTGGTTAAATAAAGGTTACATTTAAAAAAAGACTGTCTCTGCTTTCTCAGCTGCTCATGTTACATTAGGCTACAGTACATTATATTACCACAAACAGGTCTCTACAGCCTAGTCTGAGTATACAGATCAGGGAAAGTGCATGCTTTTAGACAAATAATACATTTTCACAAAAATATCATTGCATTCACAAGTTGGAATTGTCTTCATCATGCTTCCCTAAGCTAAGAACATTTGTGTAGATATTGTGAAATCTTGCATGGTTTATCATCTGTGTGTGAACTACAACTATCACAGTCAGCCACACTATGGATCTGGTGAATGTGGTGTAACAGCATTTCACCAGTTTATAATTTCTAAGAAACTACATGATTAAATACCCTTAATTTGAATTCTGCATGTTTCAGAACTTTTAATTGAATGTTTTCAGCCACCTTCGCCACAGTGCGTATTTGTGTGTGTCCACGTCAGCAGCTCCAGTGCATCTGTACAGCACCTGGGACTGGGGAAACTGATGTGTGTGCTAAGTCATAACCTCAACCTCAAAGTAACCTAAAGTGAATAAAGAAGTGTGCAGAAATGAGCCCATCCCCGATTCTGTGAGATTCCAGATGAAATGCGTGAACTAAGTCTATTGTTAAAATGGCGTTTAACGTTAAAATTACGGATGAACATCCTTCGTCACAATCGATCGTCAACGTACAGTATATAAGCTGAAACTAACCATTGGCTTTTCTGTGCGAAATCTCAGTGAGGGGCTGTGGCCGACCTCTAGGAGGATGTGAAAGAACAGGACAGGACATTAAGCTAGGACGGTAGACCTTAACCTGACTCTGTATTAGAACACCTAGTCATAAATCATTGTCTATGGTTTGTGTTACTGACTATTTTGCATTTATGCAAACAAAGGTAACAGAATGATCGGAATCAATATGTAGCCTACTACTGCAATGCATTTTTACACCAACTCATCTAGGCCTATTTCTAAAACAGATAGGCCTGAAGTTGGCCAATAAAGGGTTGAATTGCCTTGAGTCCTCCAAGTCACATTTAGAAGTCAGAGCAGAACATGCCCAAGGGAGTCGTGATGTAGACTCCGTTGAATGTTGATGAAGGCACATGCACACAGAAAGAGAACAACAAATGGCCTATCTGCATTCTTTAAGCATAGGCCCATTCCATGCATAATCATGAAGCACCACTCTGCAGTATAGTAGAATAAGATCGTTTTTAAAAATTTGCAGGTTGAACCCTTTTTGGTTCCATGTAGATCCTTTCTACAGAGGGTTCTAAATGGAACCCAAAAGGGTTCTACCTGGAACCAAAAGGCGTTCTCCTACGGGGACAGCCGTAGGACCCTTTTGGAACCCTTTTTTCTAACAGTGTACAGATGAGGAAACAGTTGTTTTTTAAAGCGTTAATCAGCATTTTTAGATTAAAAAGAGATTTGATTTACTAGGATTTAGGGAATGATTTGTACCAAATACAATGCTCTTAGTTTTAGAGATGTTCAGGACCTGTTTATTACTGGCCACTCATTCCAAAACAGACTGCATGGCTCCTGGTATATGTCCGTAACGTTTATAGGGGGTCAATTAAGGAAGACATCCTCTTCTGCAAACCACTGGAAACCAGGACATGAGGATATTTTTTAAGTACTGGACAGCTTTGTGACATCAAATGGACGTTGGTGGTCAAGATGTGTTTATCTGTATTAATGGAGCAAAATCCATGACAGGGAGACATAGTGGAGTGGTAACATGCGTGCAAGCAGTTGCTCCGACGCCACTTGGTGTCACGTTCTGACCATAGTTCTTGTGTGTTTTGCTTGTTTTAGTGTTGGTCAGGACGTGAGCTGGGTGGGCATTCTATGTTGTGTGTCTAGTTTGTCTGTTTCTATGTGTGGCCTAATATGGTTCTCAATCAGAGGCAGATGTTTTGTGTTGTCTCTGATTGGGAATCATATATAGGTGGCTTGTTTTGTGTTGGGATTTTGTGGGTGGTTGTTTCCTGTCTTTGTGTTTTCTCTGCACCAGCTAGGACTGTATTGGGTTGCCACATTTATTATTTTGTTATTTGTAAGTGTTCACAGTTTCGTATTAAACATGTTGAGCACTGGCTACGCTGCGTGTTGGTCCGATCCTTGCTACACCTCCTCTTCAGACGAAGAGGAGGAAGGCTGCCGTTACACTTGGGTACACTGCAGCATCCACCGAGAGGATATTGCTGCCAAGAGAATGCCTGACAGCTTGAAAGATGTTTTGGACACTACAGTGAAAATGGTTATCTTTGTTAAAGGCCCCTAAACTCTCATGTATTTTTTGCATTATGCAATGATATGGGCAGCGACCATGTAACATACAGAAGTGCGCTGGTTATCAAGGTGCAAAGTAGTGCTATGTTTTTTTTAAATTGAGAGACGAGCTTAAAGTTTTCTTTACTGACCATAATTTTCACTTGACCAACCGCTTGCATGATGACGAGTTTCTCACACAACTGGCCATTCTGGGTGATGTTTTTTCTCACCTGAATGATCTGAATCTAGGATTACAGGGACTCTCCGCAACTATATTCAATGTGCGGGACAAAATTGAGGCCATGCTTAAGAAGTAGGAGCTCTTCTCTGCCGGCATTAACAAGTACAACACACAGGTCTTTCCATCATTGTATGAATTTTTGTGTGCAAATTAACTCAAGCTTACGGACAATGTTAAATGTAATATAGCGAAGCACCTGAGTGAGCCGGGTGCGGAATTACGCAGGTACTTTCCCGAAATGGACAACACAAACAACTGGATTCATTATCCCTTTCATGCCCTGCCTCCATTCCACTTACCAATATCTGAACAAGAGAGCTTCATCAAATTTGCAACAAGCGGTTCTATGAACATTTTATTTAATCAGAAGCCACTGGCAGATTTCTGGATAGGGCTGTGCTCAGAGTTTCTTGCCTTGGTAAATCGCGCTGTTAAGACACTGATGCCCTTTGCAACCACATACCTATGTGAGAGTGGATTCTCTGCCCTGACCAGCATGAATACCAAATACAGGCACAGACTGTGTGTGGAAAATGATTTAAGACTGAGACTCTCCAATACAACATTGCAGTTATGTGCACCCTTTCAAGCACAGCCTTCTCATTAACCTGTGGTAAGTTATTCACCATTTTTGATGAACAAATAAGGTTTCATATGTAAGATGGCTAAATAAAGAGCAACACTATTGATTATTATTTGTGCCCTGGTCCTATAAGAGCTCTTTGTCACTTCCCACGAGCCGGATTGTGACAAACTCATTCTTATGTTTAATAAATGTACGATATAGTGTGTGTGTATGTGTGGCAGGCTTACAAAGATGGCAAAAAACTACATTTGAGAGTGCGCTGACCCTGGTGCTAGAGGGGGTACGCAGCTGGAGGTTGAATGTTTGAAGGGGTACGAGTTTGGGAACCCCTGTATTAGATTGATAGCTCTGAATCCACAATATGGCAGAGGTTGAAAAGCTATAACACATAAGTTCTCAACAACAGGTTATGGTCAATAATATCAAAGGCTGCATTGAAATCTAACAGTACATCACCCACAATCTTCTTATTATCAATTTATTTCAACCTATCATCAGTTATTTGTGTCAGGGCAGTACATGGTGAGTGCCCTTCTCTATAAGCATGCTGAAAGTCTGTTAACTTGTTTACAGAGAAATAGCAATGTAATTGGTCAAACACAATTTTTTCAAACAGTTTGCTAAGAGCTGGCAGCAAGCTGATAGGTCTGCTTTTAGAACCAGTAAAGACCTCTTTACCACTCTTAGGTAGCGGAATTACTTTGGCTTCCCTCCAGGCCTGAGGACAAAGACTTTCCTCTAAGCTCAGATTAAAGTTACGGCAGATCGGAGTGGCTATACAGTCAGCTACCATCCTCAATAGCTTTATATCTAGTTGTCAATGCCAGGAGATTTGTCAATATTATTCGATAACAATCATTTTCTCACCTCTCCCACACTAACTTTACAAAATTTAAACTTACAATGCTTTTCTTTCATTATTTGTTTTTTTATGCATGAGTACGATGGCTCACTGTTCTTTGTTGGCATTTCCTGCCTAAATTTACCCACAAGTAATCATTACAATAATTGGCAACATCAAATGGTTTTGTGTTGAATAAGCCATCTGATTTGATGAAAGTGTCACAACCTGATCTGTTTCACCTGTCCTTGTGATTGTCTCCACCCCCTCCAGGTGTCGCTTATTTTCCCTGGTGTATTTATCCCTGTGTTTCCTGTCTCTCTGTGCCAGTTTGTCTTGTATGTCTTTCAAGTCAACCAGCGTGTTTTCCCGTACTCCTGCTTCTATTCTCTTTTTGCTAGTCCTCCCGGTTTTGACCTTTGCCTGTTTTCTGGACTCCGTACCCGCCTGCCTGACCATTCTGTCTGCCTTGAACTTGTCTGCCACTCTGTACCTCCTGGACTCTGAACTTGTTTTGACCTTTTGCCTGTACATAACCATTCTCTTGCCTACCCCTTTTGGATTGATTAATAAATATCAAAGACTCAAACCATCTGCATCTGTGTCTTGCCTTGTGCCCTTATAGAAAGATGGAGTTGAATTTGTCTTTCTGCCCATAATTTTATTTTAAGTACTCAATATTTAAATCATTGATCTTGGCTTCATAATACAGTTTCTTCTGCATTTTGTTGAGTTCAGTAACATAATTTCTCAATTTGCAGTAAGTCAGCCAGTCAGATGTGCAGCCAGACGTATTAGCCACTCCTATTGCCCCATCTCTTTCAACCATAGTTCTTCAATTCCTCATCAATCCATGGAGCATTAACAGTTCTAACAGTCAGTTTCTTAACAGGTTCATGTTTATCAGTAATTGAAGAAGCAATTTTCATACACTCAAGTGCAGCGTCTAGATGCTCCTTATTAATCACATCAGACCAACAAATATTTTAACATCATCCATATGAGTCACAGCTAAATCTTTTGTATGATACACTATTTTAGGCCCAGCTTTTAGAACTTTGGCTTTCCTGGATATACAGTAGCCATTATATTAGGATCACTACATCCAATGAGTACGGATACAGCTTTAGAACAAAGTTCTACAGTATTAGCAAAAATGTGATCAATACATGTGGATGATCATGTTCCTGTAGTGTTTGTAAACACCCTGGTAGGTTGATTATTAACCTGAACCAGATTACAGGCACTGGTTACAGTATGAAGCTTCCTCTTGGCTTATTGAAAACCAGTGAATATTGAAGTCGCCAAGAAAGTAGACCTTTGTTAACATCACATACACTATCAAGCATTTCACACATATTATTTAGATACTGACTGTTATCAATTGGTGGAATAAAGCAACAACCCTAAAGAAAAGGCTTTAGATGTACCAGGTGAACCTGCAATCACAACACTTTAATAACACTTAAAATATTCTCTAAGCATTACAGGGATATGGCTCTGAATATATACAGCAATACCTCCCCCATAAGCATTATTGTCTCTTATATATTATTGCTACTGCTGTATCAAATGAATTATCTAAGTGAGTCTCAGAAATGGCTAATATATCAATTTGATCTGATTGCAAGTTATTGATTTCATGAAACTTATTTCTAAGGCTACATATATGAATAAGGACTGTTTTCAGCCTTTTCCTGGGTAGCTTATCAGATAGACATAATATGGAAAAGAGAAAACATAGGCAGATAAAAAAATATATATAAATTCAGCAGACCATTAATCAGTTGGTGTGTGTAAGTGTGTGTGTGTGTGTGTGTGTGCGTGTGCGCGCTGCAGGGTTGAAGCTACGAACCCATAGGCTTGGCTCTCTCATCCCTTCCAGGCTTTAGGGAGGAAGGGTGGACAATGAGCCTGTCATTGAGGATGTAAGCAATGTCCCCACACACTCTGGCAGCTTTCATGGCTGGGATAAGATCTTTCCTCTTCTAGCGCCCAGCTTCAGGAAAGTCCTCGTTGAGGACGATGTACGTTCCTCTCAAGTTATCGGCTCTTTCCTTAACAGCTACCTTGTCCTTCAACCTCGGGGACTTGACCACAATCGGCATGGGCCTGACACCTGGGCTGATGGTGGGTTTTCCAGTCCTGTGGGCGCGCTCTACCTTAATCTTCCTGTAGTTCATCTTCAGTTTCTCCGAGATCGTTTCCCTCACTTTGTCCTCAGACTCTGTCCAGGTCTCATGTGGAGATTCTGCAATTCCGTCCACAACCATGTTGTTCCGCCTTGATTATCCCTCGAGATTGTTATCATGGATTCACATACACAACTGATGTCCTCTCTCAATGACTTACAGATTGCTGTCATCTTGCTGTTCTCCTGTTTAAACACATCGAGCTGACCCTGGGAGAATTGCAAACTGTTCTTCAGGTCTCGGATCTCTCTGGTCAGGTCGTCCATTTTTTAATTAATTGACTCCACCAGTATTTGGACAACACTTGAAGATATTTTCTTGTTGTTGTAACAACTGCTTGTAGAACTCTGTTAGTTTAAAATATACTTCACTTGTGATAGAAAGACACCACTGTCCTCTACGGTACTCCCGCCGACTTTGGTCTTTGTCATGATAGCAACGTAAGTTAGTCATCACAGTTCCAGACAGGGCAGGTCGCAGGGAAGATTGGAAACAACAACAAACAGCAGGGATCTGGAATTGGAGACAAGTGGGAGTGGAGTTGCTGGGCAGGGGGTAGAATGACGGTCAAAGCTAAAAGTAAAAAAAATGTTGTCAAAATAAAACACAACAAAAAGTAAGTTTCAATGACACTGAGGGGCAGTGTTGTTACAGTTAATGCCGGTTGGCCTGAGGCTGATGCCGTGCATGTGTTTGTACATATGCAATATACACACACTCATACAAATGCACACATGTGCACATACACGGACACATTTAAATGTTCAATTGGCCTTGCTGTTATGATTTTTGTTGTCATTGATGTTTTTTTGTTTTTTGCATTGTTGTTTTCTGTTTTCCTTTGTCTCTCTTATGTTCATTTTGTTGGTTGTTGAGTTGGTGCATGGGGAGGGGGGGTGGAATTATTGAATTTATTTTGGTATTTTTTTCTCGGGGGGGGGGGTCTCGGATGGTTGAGGGACAGCCCTTGGGGAACTGTGTGTGTGTGTGTGTGTGTGGGGGGGGGGGGGGGGGTCTTGGAGGGCTTGCGGCCTGGCGGTTGTGAGCTTGGCCCGGTGGCTGATGGATCGCTGGTTCGAGTCCCCGTTTTTGACCTTGTGGGAGATCTGTCGACAATGCAGGGCAACACCCTGGTTGACCCTGGTTGCTTCTGTGTGTTGCTCTGGATGGGAGGCTGTTAGATGACTAATGTGATGTAGTTGTTGAGCGGCTTCACTGCAAGTATATTGTATGTTTTAAATATTCAATACATGTTTTGTTTTTTTTAATAAAAAAATAAACCTGCAGGGATCTAGACAACCACAAGCCCGGGACAATCTGCGAACCCAGCCACAATGGTTAACCAGCGGTGTAGGCTGTGTTCAAGCCCTCAAGAAAACCCCACTAGCTTGATAGCCTACTAGCTAGCACCTAGACTAGCTGCTACGCCAAGCAGGTCCTCAGACCTGGCCTTATTGGCAGGATCACTGGACAGATAGTAGCGGTCCCAGCAACTGATGCCAACCACGTTGCGGCATCCCAACTCAAACGGTAGCTAGCTAGTAACCAAACTTTTTTAATAGACTTTCAAAGCTTTCCTAAACAACAAACTTTCCAATACAACAAACCGAGCTCCCACTCGTTCCGCGTTCAACAGGAAGGTATGTGTTGTGACCTGATGAGAGTAAATCAGAGACGGGAGAGAAAATGCTGAGTTTACAGTAACTTCCTGAGTCAGATGTGGCTCTGTCTCAATCGATGTGAGATAGCCTTTACAGTACATCACTGTGGAGCGAATATCTAATGTAGTTCTTCTGACACCTGAGAAAGCAAAACTTGACAATATGTATTATAAGGCTATCTATTGTACGCACACACACACACACACAATTCACCACCATCCAGAAGCTGGGCTTTCATGTATATTTAATGTTTTATCATCTTTTTCTCAGAGTCAGAGCTAGGCTCCCCAAGGGCCAAACTTCCTGTACTGCCAGTGTCAAAGCTCTCTCACAGTAAACACAGCAGGTCAAAGCCACATCTCAGCAACCTCAACCTCAGCTGCCGGCCTTGCTCCAAAGAGTGGGTGGTCGATTCCATAGAACTTAGACACAGCTTAAACACAGCTTTGGAACTGCTGGAAGCGTCTTGTTACTGTGTAGGCCTAATACTACAGTGGCATACCGTAGGTCTACCAGAAGCTAGGATACCTGTTACTGCAATAGCACAGTGACATACCAGTAGTGCTATTGTCCACATCTCCACAAATATCGTCTGATGCCTTGAAAAGGTGTCACCTAGGCCTATGTTAGCTACACAGAGATTTGGCATGAGAGCTATTTGATGTTCATTTCGTTGTGGGTGTTTAAATACCAGCCACATCAGACTATAATAGCTGGACCGCCTCGCAGCTGTTGAGAACAAACATCACATGATGCCACTGAATTCCACACACAGACGTCAGAGAACCATAAACCAGCTACCCCTGTTTAACTTGAATGGCTGTCTAAATACGACTGGACCAGTATCATATCAGACCATGTTTTCACTGCTGACGCAAAAGCTAATTTTAAGCATCAAATTTACTATGAATGAATAAAAAAAATAGGCTAATTTAGTATGTACTGAACATTGGATACAAAATAGCTAGACTTGACAGCCATGTGCAAAGACCCTAGCAATGCACATGTTTCTAACTGAATGGCTTGGCCCAGATGACTGATTTTTAGTAGCATTCCACACAGTTAGTGAGGCTGACTACGGTCCTGTCGAAGTATGCAGTTCGTTTCCTGCACATACCAGCATCTAAGAACAGACGTGCAGAAAAAGGTCTGGGGCCTTATTTATCAAAGATGCGTGCGCACAAAAAAATACTCTAAATCTTGCGTGCGGCAGTTTTCCCGCAAAGGTTGTATTTATCAAATTTGCTAATATTTTTATTATTATATATTTTTTTAATATACTTTACCCCAATTTCGTGATATTCAATTGGTAGTTATGACATTGACTAATCGCTGCAACAACCCAACATGCCAGGACATGCGTTCTCTGAAACATGACCCGCCAAGCCGCACTGCTTCTTAACACACTGCTCGTTTAACCCGGAAGTCAGCCATACCAATGTGTCGGAGGAAACAACGTTCGAATGATGACCGAACACAGTTTGCAGGTGCCTAGCCCGCCACAAGGAGTCATTAAAGGGCGATGAGCCAAGGAAAGCCCCGCTGGCCAAACCCTCCCCTAACCTGGAAGTGCCAATTGTGCACTGCCCTTTGGGTTTACCGGTCACAGCCGGCTGTGACACAACCTGGGATCAAACCAGCAGCATGTAGCCTAAAATGTTACTTTTAATTTCATTATATAGGCCTAAATCATAATCATATTGCAGGACATGTCTCTTCTTTTCTGACATGACTGGTATATTCCCGCTACACAAGAAACGTTAGGCTACCATTTATCCATCACTCATTCAATAGCCAAGCATGCTCCAAAGTAAATAGCCTATTTAAAATATGTATGGGTGAGCTACAGTATTGCTGTGCGATAGGAGCGCGGCATCATAGCCTATTTAATCTCAGAACCTATACCAAGGCAGAAACACAATAATTTATTGATACAAACTTTAATTTATTCAGGGGAGCCCAATTGAGACCAGGGTCTCATTTACAATGGTGCCCTGAGTACAAACAATCAAGAAAATGAACATTCCAAATAAAACAAGAAGAATTTTTTTAAAAACTACAAGGTACCATTACTACAATTTCAACAAATAAACCATTACAATCATTCAAGATTAGATACAAGTTATTCCAACAATGGGGGGCACTAAAACTAAAGGATTTAACAAAATTGAACGAAGTTAGGTAAATTGGAAGTTTGTGTAGTAGAGCTTTGTAAACAAAAAGGGACTAATGAAGTGATCTATGGGACTTTTATTTAATTTATTTTCATTTAACCTTCATTTAACTAGGCAAGTCAGTTAAGAACAAATTCTTATTTACAATGACGGCCTACCAAAAGGCAAAAGGCCTCCTGCAGGGAAGGGGACTGGGAGTAAAAAATAAAATATAAATAAAGGCCAAAACACACATCACGACAAGAGACAACACAACACTACATAAAGAGAGACCTATAAGACAACAACATAACAAGGCAGCAACACATGACAACACAGCATGGTAGCAACACAACATAACAGCAACATGGTAGCAACACAACATGGTACAAACATTATTGGGGACAGACAACAGCACAAAGGGCAAGAAGGTAGAGACAACAATACATCACACAAAGCAGCCACAACTGTCAGTAAGAGTGTCCATGATTGAGTCTTTGAATAAAGAGATTGAGATAAAACTGTCCAGTTTGAATGTTTGTTGCAGCTCGTTCCAGTCGCTAGCTGCAGCGAACTGAAAAAAGGAGCGACCCAGGGATGTGTGTGATTTGGAGACCTTTAACAGAATGTGACTGGCAGAACAGGTGTTGTATGTGGAGGATGAGGGCTGCAGTAGATATCTCAGATAGGGGGGAGTGATGCCTAAGAGGGTTTTATAAATAAGCATCAACCAGTGGGTCTTGCGACGGGTATACAGAGATGACCAGTTTAAGTGAGGAGCATTGGTGGAAAATCTGATGGCCGAATGGTAAAGAACATCTAGCCGCTCGAAAGCGGGACTTCAATGATGACCAGCCAACCAAATTTGTGTCAAGGCAAAGATCTGGGGAAGGGTATGAAGTCTGGTCCAATGATGACCAGACTTCAATGATGACCAGCCAAAATATTTGATATAGGATGCAGTGATGAGTATTACAACTGTCACCTGTCAACTGTGGCTGTTGCAATCTGTAGGTCCCTATAAAATCCATTTGAGTTTTAAACCTGATTACGTTTTTCCCAAAATTAATTTCTCTGTTTTTCCAGGTTTCCGTTTCCCCCTGTTTTTCAGTTTTTTTAAATAGAACATCCAATTGACTTGTTTTCTAAGTCCACATCAATGCTTAAACCAGAACAGAAGACCACTTTTGAGGTCGGGGCATTTTTTTTAATTACATTTTTGTGGTTTAGGTACCCTTTAATTCCTGTACACACCTAGCAAGAGGCTGTTGTTTAGCAGTGTTTTTGTAGAGCACGAGATGGTTGAGTTTGCAAACAAATACCCACTGGATTTATGCAAATAATCATGATATCATTCTGCCAGATATCATTCTGCCATTGGCTACTTTATAGTTAACATTTAATTGAGAAGGTTTTTGGGAAAGCTTTTCCTTGTACCAGAAGATTTTTCATTAGCATCCTATTGGCTACACAAAGTGGTAGCTGCATGTACCGCACATACACAGCCAGAGGGAATTCTTGCTACTTCTTCAGAAAGTTACAGGAAATATGAATCACTGATGCATTCTGTTCATGTCTTATAATAAACTTGGGCAAATGAATTCATTTTTAATACATTTATACTGAACAAAAATATAAATGCAACATGCAACATTTTCATTGATTTTACTGAGTTCATATGAGGAAATCGGTCAATTGAAAATAATCCATTAGGCCCTAATCTATGGATTTCACATGACTGGGAATATAGATAAAAATGGGCCTCACAATGGGCCTTAGGATCTCGTCACGGTATTTTTTGCATTAAAATTGCCATCGATAACTGCAATTGTGGGGCAGTCGCCCCTAAAAGTAATCAGTAATCACAGGCCTATTTCAGTCAATCTTTTTTTAATTTTAAATTTTATCCCCTTTTCTCCCCAATTTTCGTGGTATCCAATCGCTAGTAATTACTATCTTGTCTCATCGCTACAACTCCCGTACGGGCTCGGGAGAGACGAAGGTCGAAAGCCACGCGTCCTCCGAAGCACAACCCAACCAAGCCGCACTGCTTCTTAACACAGCGCGCCTCCAACCCGGAAGCCAGCCGCACCAATGTGTCGGAGGAAACACCGTGCACCTGGCCCCCTTGGTTAGCGCGCACTGTGCCCGGCCCGCCACAGGAGTCGCTGGAGCGCGATGAGACAAGGATATCCCTACCGGCCAAACCCTCCCTAACCCGGACGACGCTAGCCCAATTGTGCGTCGCCCCACGGACCTCCCGGTCGCGGCCGGCTGCGACAGAGCCTGATTTCAGTCAATCTTTGAATGAGAATGTGATGGTCAACAGTGTTGAAGGCCTTGGAAAGGTCTATAAATAAGGCAGCACAATGATTTTTATGATCTAAGCAATTTAACACATCATCTAAAACAAGCTGAAATAGTACTATGTCCAGGTCTAAAACCGAATTGATGCACATTAAGAATAGGGAGAAGTTAAAAAAGTTCTTAGCTGAGAGGGATTCTAAAACTTTGGAAAGGCAAGATAATTTAGTAGTTATCTAAGTCAGAAGGATCTCCTCCTTTACGTAGGGGGAAGACATGTGCCGCGTTCCAGATTACATTTACATTTACATTTAAGTCATTTAGCAGACGCTCTTATCCAGAGCGACTATCTTAGGGATAACACCAGAAACAATTGTCAAGTAAAAAAGATAGGTCAATGGTTCTGCAATAAGTTGGGCAGAGAGCTGCAGTAATAAGGAATCAAGTGAATCACCCCCTATGGATGTTTTTACATCACTGAGCACGGTTACATGCACACAATACTACGATTATTGTTGATAGTCAGATTAAATAATCGTTTGTTTAAGAGTTTACATGCTTTGCAAGAAGAACGATTTCCCTAATAATCCTGTTTACATGGACACATCTGAAGAGACTTAAGGACTCCCCTAGTGGAATTTTCAGAGACTATCCTTTCAAACAGGTGGACAGCTGAAGCAAAATGGTTATTAAAATGTTGTCTAAGTAGGGAAAGGGAAAGGGGATACCTAGTCAGTTGTACAACTGAATGCATTCAACTGAAATGCATCTTCCGCATGGGACCAGAGGCTGTCAAAACTTGCTGGGGCAACGAGGAGGTGGAGTTTTGTTTCAAAGATTTGATCGCTTTCCAGAAGTTGGCTGGATTACCACCACTCGCCGATACAGAATTCAAGAAATATGTTTTGCTTTTCTAACAAGAGCTAGACCGCTATTTCTCAAATGTGAAGGACTGCCAATCAGATGTAGAATCAGTCAGTCTTAGCCAAAATTTCTTTCCTGTCATTTCTTAGACAATTCATGGCGAACCAATTATTAAATCTATCTTTCACCCTTAGCTTTTTGTACGGTGCATGTTTATCTGCAACAGCGTTAAACAGAGAAACAAACAAAATATTGAACAACAATTAGTGTTGCATAGAAGTGTGTGTTGTAGCATTTACTTTAAAATTGTTCGAATAGACAATAAATCTTGCAGAATGCCATTGTCAGCGCTCGACATTAAGGCTTGTCTGGTTCAAGTTTAAAAAAATGGGGAGCATGTGATGCCGCGGAGCTGAGCAGACGTTGACAAACCGAGCTCTTCAAAGTTATTCTATTATTACCTAAATAACAACGTTGAAACAATATTCTAACATCGGCTGATAAATTGTCAAGTACTTACCCCAAAGAGCCATGGACCTCCGACCGTGAGGCAAGAAGGACGACCAAAACGTCGTTGATTCCCAAGATAACGATAACGCTACAGCTAACAAGATTAGCATTAGCCCTCATAACTCAAACGACAGTTCCAGACTGTTGCTCTCGGCCTCTTGCGAGCCTGCCGACATGCTGGCTACTCTCCTCCGGGAAATTCAGGATGGTAACAAAGGTCTTTCTATGAAAATCGATAAGAAAACGGCTGAACTCCATTCTTCCATTGACGACCTGAAATCCTCCATGAATGATCTCCTTTTGAGAACGACTGAGGCAGAGTTGCGCATTAGCACAGTTGAAGACACCATCGCTCGACATGACCAAGTCTTGATACAACTGCAAAAGGACAATTCCTACCTCAAAAACAAGGTAGATCAGATGGAGAACCAGAGCAGACGTAGTAGACGTAATATCCATGTGGTGGGATTGAAAGAGGACAGCGAGGGCCGTGACACGGTCCGTTTCTTCACTCAATGGATCCCGGATGTCCTAGGCATAATCAACTTCACCAAGCCACTGGAAATCGAACGCGCCCACAGAACATCAGCGCCAAAACCCCGGCCAGATGAGCCCCCACGGGCCGTCCTGATCAGGTTCCTCCATTTCCAAGACAGAGAGAAGGTACTGCAACTCGCAAGAGCCAAAGGGGACATCACCATTGATGGCAAGAGGGTCAGCCTTTTCCCGGATATGAGCGCGGATCTCGCAAGACGTCGCAAGCAGTTCAGACCTGCCGCCAAAGCACTGAAGGAGAAGAACATCACCGGCTACCTCATCCACCCTGCGCGGATGAAAGTTCAGTACAAAGGCCGAAGCCATCTCTTCAACACACCGGGAGAAGTGTACACTTTTCTCAAAGAACTGAGCAACGTCTGAGCCAGGATGGTCTCTTTGGGGGATAAGATGCAGTTTGTTTGTTTTCTCTTATCCGGACTGAACCACTGATATCCTCCGGTCGCTATAATTGATTTGTACATTTTCAACTAACCGTATCTTTCCGGGGTGAGTTCTATTACATTACAGTAGAGTATATTTTGGTTTAGTCCATATCACTGGGCGAAAGCAAATAAGTGGGTTTAGGCCCACTGCTGTCCCCCTCATTTATGTTAATCTTTCGAAAAGAGACTCAAGCAGCCCTTACCGTGGGCAGTAAATATTCAGCCATAAATGTCTATTCACAACGTTTGTTTTCAATTTAGAGAGCTCGCAGGTTTTAGTTTACGCCAAGGTTTAGCTAGTAAGAGCAAGATGGAAAGCGAGCAGCAACGTATCTCTACAAGTGTATTCATGTTTGATTGTTGGGATTGTGGTTTTAGTCTAACAATCGGGGTGGATGGGATTCTTTATTTTTTTCTCCCTTTTTTCTATGTTTATTGTTTCCTTCCTAAAGAGACACATAGGTCACTTCTGTGTTCAAACCAAAGTTGAAACATTTCCTGACTATCTACATATGATAGATTTCCATTCAGTTACATATTTGAAACCCAACTATGCTTAATCCACTAAAATATGTCACATTCAACGTAAAAGGTCTTAACAGCCCGATTAAAAGGAAGAGAGTCTATACATACCTTAAGAAATTAAAGGCTGACATTGTGTTTTTACAAGAAACACATCTTACAGCCAGTGAACACAAGAAATTGAAGAGGGAATGGGTAGGACAAGTTTTTGCGTCCTCTTTTAACTCCAAAGCAAGAGGAACTGCAATTTTGATAAGTAGACACATCCCCTTCTGCGTTAACAACACCATCTCTGATCCCTCTGTCAGGTTTGTTTTGGTGCAGGGGCATATGTTTTCAGAGTCTTGGACCCTATTGAATATCTATGCTCCTAACTTCGATGACCATATGTTTATTCAGAATGTCTTCCTTCAGGTTGCTCAAGCACCACCAGGATGGTTACTGGTTGGAGGAGATTTTAATTTTTGTTTAGATACAGTTCTTGATAGGTCCTCTGATAAACCCTCACTTCTTACCAAAGCCAGCAAGCTCACCATGTCATTCATGAAAGATCTCAATTTACTAGACATCTGGAGACAGTTGCACCCACAGGATAGGGACTACTCTTTTTATTCACACCCACACAAGACACACACACGCATAGATAACTTTTTACTGTCGACACAACTGTTTCATAGAGTGTTAGATGTCGAGTATCTCCCCAGATTACTTAGTGACCATTCTCCCCTGGTAATATCAATCTCCATTCCTACCAAGGTAAATGGAGCATATAGATGGAGACTAAATTCTACACTCCTAAAGCAACCTGAATTTTGTGCATTCATCAAAGAGCAGATCAATATTTTCACTTTGACAAACAAACCCTCCGCCCCTGACAGTTTCATTCTTTGGGACACATTGAAGGCCTATCTGAGGGGACAGATCATTTCGTATACTAAAGGGCTGAAGAGAAAACACGGTGCGGACCTCAGTGCCCTTGAATCTGAAATCTCAGAGCTAGAGAAAACCTACCAAAGAGGCCCGACTAAAGATCAATACACGCTTTTGGTAAATAAAAAACTGAAATTTAATATTCTGAACACATATCAAGCTGAGAGGGCCATCACTAAATCAAAACAGCGTTATTACGAGCTTGGAGAGAAAGCTCACAAAGTATTGGCATGGCAACTGAAAGCAGAGGAAAGTAAGAGGACAATTAATGCTATAGAAACTCTTGCTAATGAGATATCTTTCGACCCTACTGAAATTAATAATACTTTTAAGAAATACTATGAAGACCTCTACACTTCCCAATCAAGCGATGATCTATCAGAGATCGACTCCTTTCTCTCCTCTCTCAACCTCCCATGCCTGTCAGGGGAAGACAGCGAGCGCCTGAGTGAACACTTCTCAGTTCCTGAATTGTTGGAGGCCATTAAATCCTTACCTTCTAATAAATCTCATGGGGAGGATGGCTTCCCTCCAGAGTTCTATAAAGAATTTAGGGAGCTGTTGGTCCCCTACCTTATGGAGGTACTTAAAAAAGCCAGGGAAGACAACTGCTTTCCAGAGTCTTTCTCTCAAGCAGTGATTACTGTAATCCACAAGAAAGGGAAAAATCCACTTAAGTGCACCTCATATAGACCAATCTCTCTCCTTAACACAGATTGTAAACTGGTCACCAAGATGCTATCTAAGAGACTGGAGTCATGTCTTCCCCTGTTGGTCAACCCAGATCAGACTGGCTTCATAATTAATAGATTGTCCTCCAATAATCTCAGAAGGTTCTTTGATATAATTCACCTTGTTAACAAAAACAAAATACCTAGTGTCGCAGTCTCCCTCGACGCTGAAAAGGCCTTTGATAGGGTTGAATGGCCATACCTCTTTCGCGTCTTGGGAAAGTTTGGTTTAGGTACCGTGTTTGTAAATTTGATAAAATCACTCTACAAATCTCCTAAAGCTAGGATTGCTACCAACGGGATTACTTCCTCCTCTTTCCCTCTCTATAGGGGGAACAGACAAGGTTGCCCAATTAGCCCCCACCTCTTTGCCCTCGCCATCGAACTGTTGGCTGAGGCTATTAGAACGTGCCTTGACATACACGGCTTTGAGGTGGGCCCCCATACCCATAAATTATCACTCTTTGCGGACAAGCTTACTGGGTAGAATCAATGTAATTAAAATGAATGTCCTGCCCAGATTTCTATATCTGTTTCAATCTCTCCCTATCCCTGTTCCCGCAGCATTCTTTTCCTCTCTCGACAAGATGACCAGACGGTTTATCTGGCACGGCAAAACCCCTAGGGTTGGCCTGGATAAACTGACCCTGGATTACAGTCAAGGGGGCTTAAACCTCCCCAATTTTAGAATGTACTACTGGGCAGCACAGTCTAGGTTTCTGGCTCAGAGGTTTGACAAGGGTCCCTCTCCCTCATGGTTGAACATTGAAAAGCTTGAGGTAAATGATGACACTGGGGCAGAATTATTTTACAAATGGGACAGAAAATCTATAAAAACCATCACAGACAACCCTTTAATCATACATTCTGTCCTGGCATGGTGCAAACTGCATGAGCTGTTCGGACGAGGGGGATTCCTTTCCCCTAAAACCCCTTTATGGAACAATAGATTGATTCCTATGTTTTTCCAGAATAGTAACTTTAGACCATGGTCTGATAAGGGGATCACTCTTCTGGAACATTGTTACGAGGAGGGAGTTCTTATGTCTTTTGATCAGCTGAAACAGAAGTACCACTTCCCTAACAGGGACTTCTTTAGCTACCTACAACTACGAAACTTTATTAGGGTGTCTCTCAAGGGACAATGGAACCTACCTAAGATGTCACCTATTGAACAACTCTGCCACGCAGACCAACCACTGTTCAAGACCATTTCCCGTGTTTACGATGCTCTTATGTCAGGACTAACACTGCCTGGGCTAGATAAACCCTGACTTAGATGGGAAAAAGATCTGGGTATTGATCTTGATGAGGGTCTATGGAGTGACCTATGCAGGGATGGTGTTACATCCACATTGAACTCCAGATACATACTGATCCAGTTTAATTTCCTCCATCAGCTCTATATCACCCCATCTAGACTGCACAAGTTCAACCCTGATATCTCCTCCCTATGTTTAGATGTGGCTCAGATGAAGGAACATTCCTCCATTCCACTTGGCAGTGTTCAAAACTACACGGTTTCTGGCAGGGGGTATGCGATACCATATCCTCAATTCATGGGGTTGCATTCCCTTTAGACCCGGAGGTCTGTCTACTGGGCAACTTTACTAACACCAATCTTAGGCAAAGCCATACTATAAAGCTAACAGAAATATTGCTAGCGATTGCCAAGAAATGTATCGCCTTGAAATGGAAATTGGATTCCCCCCTGCCAGTTGCAATGTGGCTATTGGAAGTTAATAGTTGTATCCCACTGGAGAAAATTACTTACAGCTTGAGGAATAAGTTAAATACATTTTACAGAATTTGGCAACCTTTTATTGACTATATGGAGAATCTCCCCCCACATCACATTGAATGAATCTCTATATTATCCTTATACACTGCTCAAAAAAATAAAGGGAACACTTAAACAACATAATGTAACTCCAAGTCAATCACACTTCTGTGAAATCAAACTGTCCACTTAGGAAGCAACACTGATTGACAATAAATTTCACATGCTGTTGTGCAAATGGAATAGACAAAAGGTGGAAATTATAGGCAATTAGCAAGACACCCCCCAAAACAGGAGTGATTCTGCAGGTGGTGACCACAGACCACTTCTCAGTTCCTATGCTTCCTGGCTGATGTTTTGGTCACTTTTGAATGCTGGCGGTGCTCTCACTCTAGTGGTAGCATGAGACGGAGTCTACAACCCACACAAGTGGCTCAGGTAGTGCAGTTCATCCAGGATGGCACATCAATGCGAACTGTGGCAAAAAGGTTTGCTGTGTCTGTCAGCGTAGTGTCCAGAGCATGCAGGCGCTACCAGGAGACAGGCCAGTACATCAGGAGACGTGGAGGAGGCCGTAGGAGGGCAACAACCCAGCAGCAGGACCGCTACCTCCGCCTTTGTGCAAGGAGGTGCACTGCCAGCGCCCTGCAAAATGACCTCCAGCAGGCCACAAATGTGCATGTGTCTGCTCAAACGGTCAGAAACAGACTCCATGAGGGTGGTATGAGGGCCCGACGTCCACAGGTGGGGGTTGTGCTTACAGCCCAACACCGTGCAGGACGTTTGGCATTTGCCAGAGAACACCAAGATTGGCAAATTCGCCACTGGCACCCTGTGCTCTTCACAGATGAAAGTAGGTTCACACTGAGCACATGAGCACATGTGACAGACGTGACAGAGTCTGGAGACGCCGTGGAGAACGTTCTGCTGCCTGCAACATCCTCCAGCATGACCGGTTTGGCGATGGGTCAGTCATGGTGTGGGGTGGCATTTCTTTGTGGGGCCGCACAGCCCTCCATGTGCTCGCCAGAGGTAGCCTGACTGCCATTAGGTACCGAGATGAGATCCACAGACCCCTTGTGAGACCATATGCAGACACATGCACATTTGTGGAAGCAGAAGTGTGATTGACTTGGAGTTACATTGTGTTGTTTAAGTGTTCCCTTTATGTTTTTGAGCAGTGTATAATGTTTCACACGTAATGTATAATATGTAGCCTACAGCAGGTGACCATATGATCCAATGTCTCATTATAAGTTGTTATTGTATGTTTGTATATATAATTATAATTTGTTTTATTTTTTCTTTCTTTGTTATGCTCATCTGTCACTGTCACTTTGTCCTATTGTTGTCTAATATCTTTTCACGTTTGTCTTGAATGTTGTTAATTGGAAAATGCAAAAAAATATATATTAAAAAAATTACATTAAATTTGGACAACCAGAATATAGATTTCAGTTGTCCGAATGGACAACTAAAACAATCACAATATTAAACAATTACTACGATCAGAATTGGATCAGGCAGTGCACAGCAGGGCAGTGCATGGTTGACATTCTGAGTAAATTGCCTATATTTCTATTTGCTAAAACCTCTTTCAATAAATATGTTATATTTACACAAAGCAAGAGAACAATATAGACAGAGCTAAGAGTCTCACCAAAGCAGCACAAAATATCTGGTCAGAAAATAAGTTTTTTTCTCTCTCTCGAATGTCGGATAATCTGGGCCAATAGCCAAAGTCTATTTTTATAGCGGACACTCCGGTGTCTTATTTTATAGAAGCCCAAATGTTCTATTTTCTCTTAATTTGATATGAATAGACCTATTAAGCCACTCTCAGTTAAATGCATGCTAGATTTCTCTTGCCGCGCTATTTCATGATCAAACAAATGAATGAATATTACGGAGTGCTACACTATCTCTGAAAGATTTAAGTTGTTTTTGAATAACCCCAAAACATGGGAGGCCTAAGGTAATAATGAGAGATAAAAGTAACAATAGCAAGATGTAAAAATCAAATGAGAAATTTGAACAAACTTCACAGTTGAGCAAAGCATTATCTGACATAAATGATGCATACATGCAAGATCAGAAAAAGTAATCCCTCCTTGCCGTTGCGAACCAAACAACCAAAATCCTAATCCTACTATTTGAAATATCATATAAACATTAAGACCAATTAAAGTTATGAAGAGTATTCTCCAAACTATTCTAATAAAGTGTAATGTCCTAAAGTTGCAGCTTTTAAACAGGAATAATTATGAAAGTCGGAGTCTATGCTATTATCAATCACAGATTTATTTTGAATGACAAATATTTTAGACCACAAGAAGACAAAATTGAGCAAACAATATCAATATGTAAAAATCTAATGAGGAGTCAAAAGAAAACTTAGGGTACAGCTGTGGAAAGCTTATGAAAGAAATTATGCGTAGTTGGCCTAGGTCTATTTCCATATTATTTTAGCAATGTGCAACCTACCTACAACGCATATAGTAACCTAGGCCTAATAAGACAGGAGGATGACGCAAACATGTGAATCAGTTTATAATTATCCAGTTCTGTGGAAAGCAGAGTTGCTCTGGAGCCCGTAACGCTTTACAAACCATCACAAGATGCACAGCCAGCAAGGCTTGTTGACTGTGTGTCACTCACTCCATCTGCGCGCTTCGCCACACACAGATAGCCAGATAGGCCTAGGCTTCTACACATGTCTTTGGTGCCACCACAGTAGAATAGGATATTTGAAAATATTTGGCTCCCTAAATATATTTTGTTAATGTCACGATTCCTCTCGTCACTCCCATAGTGTGCGAGCCAA
Source organism: Salvelinus fontinalis (assembly GCF_029448725.1). Classification (NCBI taxonomy): domain Eukaryota; kingdom Metazoa; phylum Chordata; class Actinopteri; order Salmoniformes; family Salmonidae; genus Salvelinus; species Salvelinus fontinalis. The sequence goes on along the minus strand of NC_074666.1, from coordinate 36,122,263 downwards.
ATGCGTAGTAGTCTTTATTTTATTTTTACCTTTTGTAAAACATTTTAGGGGATGGCCGCTAGGATGCGATAACATCGTCTATGGGCAAATGCAGAAAATTCATTCACATCCCTCCTATGTATTTCACTCATTTTAAGTCACCCTTTTGGCCGATGGTGTTACAATACTTTTTTTGGGAAGGGGGGGGGGGGGGGACAAGTAAAACTTACGGACAAGTAAAAAATCTGTCCTACAAGTGGCTAAAAAAATTCATGTCAAGCCCTGATTGTTTGGCACTAGGGCAGAATGCATTTTTTTGTCACTGCAAAACATTTAAAAACCATTCTGCCCCACACCTCAATAGAAATTTGTGCAAAATTTCAACCGCTCCACAAATTTCTTGTTACGAAACTATGGTTTTGGAAAGTTAAGACTTTGTGCATGACACAAGTAATTTTTCCAACAATTGTTTACAGACAGATTATTTCACTTATAATTCACTGTATAACAATTCTAGTGGGTCAGAAGTTTACATACACTAGGTTGACTGTGCTTTTAAACAGCTTGGAAAATTCCAGAAAAATTATGTCATGGCTTTAGAAGCTCAGTGCCTCTTTGCTTGACATCATGGGAAAATCAAAAGAAATCAGCCAAGACCTCAGAATTTTTTTTGTAGATCTCCACAAGTCTGGTTCATCCTTGGGAGCAATTTCCAAACGCCTGAAGGTACCATCTTCATCTGTACAAACAATAGTACGCAAGTATAAACACCATGGAACCACGCAGCCATCATACGGCTCAGGAAGGAGACGCGTTCGTTCTCCTAGAGATGAACATACTTGGGTGCGAAAAGTGCAAATCTATCCCAGAACAACAGCAAAGGACAGTGAAGATGCTGGAGGAAACAGGTACAAAAGTATCTATATCCACAGTAAAATGAGTCCTATATCGACATAACCTGAAAGGCCGCTCAGCAAGGAAGAAGCCACTGCTCCAAAACCGCCATAAAAAAAGCCAGACTACGGTTTGCAACTGCACATGGGTACAAAGATCATACTTTTTGGAGAAATGTCCTCTAGTCTGGTGAAACAAAAATAGAACTGTTTGGCCATAATGACCATCGTTATGTTTGGAAGAAAAAGGGGGGGGTTTGCAAGCCCGAAGAACACCATCCCAACCGTGAAGCACAGGGGTGGCAGCATCATGTTGTGGGGGTGCTTTGCTGCAGGAGGGACTGGTGCACTTCACAAAATAGATAGCATCATGAGGCAGGAAAATGATGTAGATATATTGAAGCAGCATCTCAAGACATCAGTCAGGATGTTAAAGCTTGGTCGCAAATGGGTCTTCCAAATGGACAATGACCCCAAGCATACTTCCAAAGTTGTGGCAAAATGACTTCAGGACAACAAAGTCAAGGTATTGGAGTGGCCATCACAAAGCCCTGAACTCAATCCTATAGAAAATCTGTGGGAAGAACTGAAAAAGCGTGTGCGAGCATGGAGGCTTACAAACCTGACTCAGTTACACCAGCTCTGTCAGGAGGAATGGGCCAAAATTCACCCAACTTATTGTGGAAAGCTTGTGGAAGGCTACCCGAAACATTTGACCCAAGTTAAACAATTTAAAGGCAATGCTACCAAATACTAATTGAGTGTATGTAAACTTCTGACCCACCGGGAATGTGATGAAAGAAATAAAAAAGCATACTTCCAGCATACTTCCAAACTGAAATAAATCATTCTCTGTCACACCCTGGCCTTAGTTATCTTTGTGTTCATTATTATTTTAGTTAGGTCAGGGTGTGACATGGTGAAGTATGTGTTTTTTGTATTGTCTAGGGGGTTGTATGGTTTAGAGGGTTAAGGTGTATAGATGGTTTAATGTTGTGTGTAGTTGTCTAGGAAAGTCTATGGTTGCCTGAATGGGTTCCCATTTAGAGACAGCTGGTTTCTGTTGTCTCTGATTGGGAGCCATATTTAAGGCGGCCATAGGCTTTAGCTGTTTGTGGGTAATTGTCTGTGTCTAGGTGTAGTGGTTGTGTCAGCACATTCTAGATTTATAGCTTCACGGTCGTCTGTTTGTTGTTTTGTTTCGTTTTTCCTTCTTTTAATAAAGAGAAGATGTATTTTCAACACGCTGCGCCTTGGTCCTCTCTCAGTCCCGTTGACGATCGTGACAGAATTACCCACCAATCTAGGACCAAGCGGCGTGTCAAGCGGCAACAGGACCCACCTACACAGGATTCATGGACATGGGAGGAGATACTGGATGGTAAGGGACCTTGGGCACAACCGGGAGAATATCGCCTCCCTCGTGAAGAGCTGGAGGCAGCGAAAGCCGAGAGGAGGCGATATGAGGAGGCAGCACGGAAGCAAGGCTGGAAACCCATGAGTAATACCCAAAAGTTTCTTGGGGAGGGGCTCATGGGGAGTGAGGCGAGTCCAGATAGGAGATCTGCGTCAACTTCCCGTGCTACCCGTGAGGACTCTAAGAAGGAACCTGAGCCAGTCGGGCTGATATTGGAGGTGAGCAATGGGAATGATACAGAGACTGTTAAGGATTTATTGGGGAGGTTGGAGGAGAGTGAAATGAGGGAGCTGCTGTGTTGGTGCGTGAGGCACAAGATCCACCCGACAGAGCGTGTGCGGGATGTGATGTTACCTGAGTCAGCTCTCCATGCTCGTCCTGATGTGCGTGCTAACCGTCTGGGAATGACAGTCCCACGAACCAGGCCTCCTGTACGCCTCCCTAGTCCTGCACCTCCTGTAGCAGCCCCACGTACTAACTCTCCTGTGACAGTTCCCAGCCCGGTACCACCAGTTCCGGCACCACGTACCAGGCTTCCTATGCATCTTCAGAGCCCTGTGCCTCCTCCACGCACTAGTTTTATGGTGCGTGTCTCCAGCCCAGTACCACCAGTGCCTCCTCCACACACTAGCCCTATGGTGCGTGTCTCCAGCCTATTACCACCAGTGCCTAAACCACGCACCAAGCCTCCTGTGTGTCCCCAGAGTCCTGTGCGTCCTGTTGCTGCTCCCCGCACTAGCCCTGAGATGCGTGTCCCCAGTCCGGTACCACCAGTTCCGGCACCACGCACTAGGCCTAATGTGCGCTCCCAGGGTCCAGTAGGCCCTGTTCCTTCTCCCCGCACTAGCCCAGCAACACCAGTTCCGGCACCACGCACCAGGCCTACAGTGCGCCTCAGCCGGCCAGAGTCTGCCGTCTGCACAGCGATACCTGAACTGCCCGTCTGCCAAGCGCCATCTGAGCCATCCGTCTACCCAGCGCCATCTGAGCCATCCGTCTACCCAGCGCCATCTGAGCCATCCGTCTACCCAGCGCCATCTGAGCCATCCGTCTACCCAGCGCCATCTGAGCCATCCGTCTACCCAGCGCCATCTGAGCCATCCGTCTACCCAGCGCCATCTGAGCCATCCGTCTGCCCCGAGCCATTAGAGCCGCCCGTCTGTCCCGAGCCGTCAGAGCCGTTCGTCAGACAGGATCTGCCAGAGCCGCCAACCAGACAGGATCTGCCAGAGCCGCCAACCAGACAGGATCTGCCAGAGCCGCCAACCAGACAGGATCTGCCAGAGCCGCCAACCAGACAGGATCTGCCAGAGCCGCCAACCAGCCATGTGCAGCCAGAGCCGCCAGCCAGCCATGTGCAGCCAGAGCCGCCAGCCAGCGATGTGCAGCCAGAGCCGCCAGCCAGCGATGTGCAGCCAGAGCCGCCAGCCAGCCATGTGCAGCCAGAGCCGCCAGCCAGCCATGTGCAGCCAGAGCCGCCAGCCAGCCATGTGCAGCCAGATCCGTCAGCCAGCCATGAGCAGCCAGATCCGTCAGCCAGCCATGAGCAGCCAGATCCGTCAGCCAGCCATGAGCAGCCAGATCCGTCAGTCAGCCATGAGCAGCCAGATCCGTCAGTCAGCCATGAGCAGCCAGATCCGTCCGCCAGCCATGAGCAGCCAGATCCATCAGCCAGCCATGAGCAGCCAGATCCGTCAGCCAGCCATGAGCAGCCAGATCCGTCAGCCAGCCATGAGCAGCCAGATCCGTCAGCCAGCCATGAGCAGCCAGATCCGTCAGCCAGCCATGAGCAGCCAGATCTGTCAGCCAGCCATGAGCCGTCATCCAGCCAGGATCCGCCAGAGCCGTCATCCAGCCAGGATCCGCCAGAGCCGTCATCCAGCCAGGATCCGCCAGAGCCAGCCAGCCAGGATCCGCCAGCCAGCCAGGATCCACCAGAGCCAGCCAGCCAGGATCCGTCCCTCAGTCCGGAGCTGCCACTTATCCTGGTGCTGCCCCTTATCCTGGTGCTGCCCCTTATCCTGGTGCTGCCCCTTATCATGGTGCTGCCCCTTATCATGGTGCTACCCCTTATCCTGGTGCTACCCCTTAGTCCGGTGCTGCCCCTTAGTCCGGTGCTGCCCTTTAGTCCGGTGCTGCCCCTTAGTCCGGTGCTGCCCCTTAGTCCGGTGCTGCCCCTTAGTCCGGTGCTGCCCCTTAGTCCGGTGCTGCCCCTTAGTCCGGTGCTGCCCCTTAATCCAGTGGGGTTAATGTGGAGGGTGGTCATTTGGAGGAGGCTACGAAAGTGGGTAGTGACTATGGTGGGGTGGGGACCACGACCAGTGCCAGAGCCGCCACTGTGGACAGACGCCCACCCAGACCCTCCCCTAGACTTTATGCTGGTGCGCCCGGAGTTCGCACCTTAAGGGGGGGGTTATGTCACACCCTGGCCTTAGTTATCTTTGTGTTCATTATTATTTTAGTTAGGTCAGGGTGTGACATGGTGAAGTATGTGTTTTTTGTATTGTCTAGGGGGTTGTATGGTTTAGAGGGTTAAGGTGTATAGATGGTTTAATGTTGTGTGTAGTTGTCTAGGAAAGTCTATGGTTGCCTGAATGGGTTCCCATTTAGAGACAGCTGGTTTCTGTTGTCTCTGATTGGGAGCCATATTTAAGGCGGCCATAGGCTTTAGCTGTTTGTGGGTAATTGTCTGTGTCTAGGTGTAGTGGTTGTGTCAGCACATTCTAGATTTATAGCTTCACGGTCGTCTGTTTGTTGTTTTGTTTCGTTTTTCCTTCTTTTAATAAAGAGAATATGTATTTTCAACACGCTGCGCCTTGGTCCTCTCTCAGTCCCGTTGACGATCGTGACATTCTCTCTACTATTATTCTGACATTTCACATTCTTAAAATAAAGTGGTGATCCTAACTGACCTAAGAGAGGGACTTTTTACTAGGATTAAATGTCAGGAATTGTGAAAAACTGAGTTTAAATGTATTTGGCTAAGGTGTATGTAAACTTCCGACTTCAACTGTATATGTTGTGTGACAGATTGATCAATCCCAGTAATTTGTTGCACATGCAAATCCTTGAATCTCCACGTAAGCCAGATTATGGTGGGAAATGTACGTATGGTTGATAAATGAGGCCCCTGGAGTGGAGGATCAGATCTGCACCTTGTCACTTTGTCAATTTATCCATCCTCTCAAAGAGATTGTTGGCTATTGTCATACTGAATAGAGAAATAGATTTCCTCTGACTGTTTGCAATGCTGAGTACATAGACTAAAATGGCATTGTTCGCTGGGTATGTTCACCAAAAGAGGTAGAATTATTCAGTTAAGAAATATGATTGTTATTTTCACATGAACACTGTCAATCCAAATGACTATCAGTAACTACACATTAACTAATGTGGACAGCATGGAGAACACTAATTAGATGACAAATGGAGGCTGCCCTTACCTTTGTTTGTTTCCTACAGTAAGATACCGGAGACTTGCAAGCTGCTATCCAAACTGCACTCAAAGGCATGCACAAGGACTTCTCAGAGAGACTCTAATCTAGCATGAGAGGTGCAACTGTTTCCCGCCAGTCTGACTGCCAAACCACCGCCTGTCCCAACTCCCCTCTGCCCAGCTGCCCTTATCTTTGCAATTAGAGGCTCCCGGGCCTCCAGTGCAGCAAAGGATGTGCCAGATCAACGGTATGCAGACCAGGCCTAACCTCATGGGCACAGATAACTCAGAGATTGTTGCTTTCAAATAGCACTGCCTCATGTGTGTGTGTCTTGTGTGAGGGGAGAAGGGATGACAATAGCAATTTCATTAAGCTCCTCATGAAATTGAAAGTGGCACTAATTAAGATCCTAGGGATTCTATTCAGTACAGGCAGAGTGGTTTAGGCCTAATTGGACATTAGTGGTTAATTGTGGATAAATGGCAATCAGTTGAAACAAGAGACAAAACAAACAAAACGGAATCTGCCAATGCAAACAAAACTGCCACATCATTTAGCTATTATAACAGACTACATAAAGTAAGTTACATTTGTGTCGCTGTGTAAGTCTCTAAGCATCCTGGTCTGTTAAAGAGCCTGGACGGCTGATATTTAGTCAGATCTCAGACCTGTTTGTGCTGTTTTTGCAGGACCGGGCTCGGTCCAGGAGCCTCCCTCACATCACATCCCAAACCGCAGGGTGGGGAATACCCAATGATGTACAGCGCATTCGAAAAGTTCTCAGACCTGTCACTGGTGTAGAGACGAGTAGGCAGGAGGCATTCGCAGGTTTAGAACTACTGAGTTTATTTCAGCACCATAGATCAAAGCGGAACAAAACCCAAATGCTGTTGTGCTCAAAATGTATCTTCATAAACAAAAAAGGCACAGGGCGAACAAAGTGCAAAATATAAAGTATTCAGGAAATAGGAGAGATTCCTTTCAGGAAAACAAGTAACATTTACAATGACCGACAAAGACAAATGGCAGAAGGAGTATATATACAGTGATAGAGTGGGGATAGGAACCAGGTGTGTGTAATGATGTCGAGACAAGTCCAGGGTTGATGAGCGAAGGGCGTTTGCCAGCAGTAGGTTTGGTTTGGCAGCAGCTAGAAGGCAGGCGACACCGAACGCCTGAGCTGGATAGGAAGGGGAGCCAAAGCAAAGGCTGGTGTGACAAGACCGCTTGACTTTTTCCACATTTTGTTAATCTACACACAATACAATAGCAATTACAGCCTCGAGTCTTCTTGGGTATGACGCTTGGCAAACCTGTCTTTGTGGAGTTTCTCTCATTCTTCTCTGCAGATCCTCTCAAGCTGTCAGGTTGGATGGGGAGCGTCGCTGCACAGCTATTTTCAGGCCTCTCCAGAGATGTTCAATCAGGTTCAAGTCCGGGCTCTGGCTGGGCCACTCAAGGACATTCAGAGACTTGTCCCGAAGCCAATCCTGTATTGTCTTGGCTATGTGCTTAGGGTCATTGTCCTGTTGGAAGGTGAACCTTCGCCCAAGTCGGAGGTCCTCTGGAGCAGGTTTTCATCAAGGACCTCTCAGTACTTTGCTCCGTTCATCTTTCCCTCGATCCTGACTAGTCTCCCAGTCCCTGCCGCTGAAAAACATCCACACAGCATGATACTGCCACCACCATGCTTCATCGTAGGGATGGTGCCAGGTTTCCTCCAGACGTTACGCCTGGCATTCAGGCCAAAGAGTTCAATCTTGGTTTCATCAGACCAGAGAATCTTGTTCCTCATGGTCTGAGAGTCCTTTAGGTGCCTTTTGACAAACTCCAAGCGGGCTGTCATGTGCCTTTTACTGAGTGTGTTCCGTCTGGCCACTCTACCATAAAGGCCTGATTGGTGGAGTGCTGCAGAGATGGTTGTCCTTCTGGAAGGTTCTCCCGTCTCCACAGAGGAACTCGGGTTCTTGGTCACCTCCCTACACAAGGCCCTTATCCCCCGATTGCTCAGTTTGGCCAGGCGGCAAGCTCTAGGAAGAGTCTTGGTGGTTCCAAACTTCTTCCATTTAAGAATGATGGAGGCCACTGTGTTCTTGAGAACCTTCAATGCTGCTAACATTTTTGGTAACCTTCCCCAGATCTTTGCCTTGACACAATCCTGTCTCGGAGCACTACGGACAATTCCTTCGACCTCATGGCTTGGTTTTTGCTTTGACATGCACGGTCAACTGTGGGACCTTATATAGACCGCTGTGTGCCTCTCCAAATCATGTCCAATCAATTTAATTTAAGTTGTTGAAATGTCTCAAGCATGATGAATAGAAACAGGATGCACCTGAGCTCAATTTTGAATCTCATAGCAAAGGGTCTGAATAGTTATGTAAATATGTTATTTCTGTTTTTTATTTTTAATACATTTGCCAACATTTCTAAAAACCTATTTTCACTTTGGCATTATGGGTTATTGTGTGTAGATTGATGAGGAAAATGTTTTATTTCATACATTTTAGAATAAGGCTGTAACGTAACAAAATGTGGAAAAAGAGAAGTGGTCTGAATACTAACCGAATGCACTGTATATAAACCCCGGATTACTAATGCTATGTATTGGCCATTGAGAGGCTTCGAAGCCACCGGTCGGCCATATTGGCTCTTCCCAAGAGATGAGCTGTCCTCCATAAGAATTAATGGAATTCTACAGTATTTCAATTAAAATGTTTCAAGGACAAAATTACATTTATTTAAGTATTTTGTTGTTGTAGTGGGAACAGTTACATTAGTCATATCTATAAATTATGGAAAATGCTTTTATAAATACAAATATTTGTATGTATAGCTCACACAATATAATTTTAAAGTATCCATTAAGTAGGGAGTCCACCCACTCTGAATCCAAGATGGCGTAGCAGTGTAGACGTGTTTGTTTAGTCCTCTCGTGTACGTTTGTATTTTCCGTATTTCTTGTATATATTTTAACATTTCTTTTTTTTTTCCTATCTCTTTTCGATTTTTAATTCGATTATACCTTCCGGTAACCTACCTCACCCAATGTGATACGGAATCGCTATTATTTTTTAACTTTGAAACACATTCAAGAACCCCCAGTAGCTAACCAGCTAATCAGCTACAAGCTAATTTAGCCATTTTTAGCCGCTGCTAGCAGCTTTTACCTTCTGCACAGACACCAGCCCTGTTATTAGCCTGGATATTACTCACCAATTTACCAGCATCGGACTGTCTCTCGAAAACAACGCCGGATTCCTGCCGTAATCCCTGAGCCACTACTTCTGATCCTCACAGCTAGTGCAGCTAGCGCCACTGCCACGAAGCTAGCACCAGTTAGCAAACACAATTCTACAATCACAACCTCTTTTTCGCCATCGCTATCCGGCTTGGATTCTCTGTCGACACGACCACGTCTGGTCTGCAGACGAATACCCCATCCGCTGTGCCCTCAACCGGCCTCCGTCTGAGCAGACCCCCTCCGTCTGAGCAGACCACCCCCCGGGCTACTAACTTTAAACGCCGCGTGCTAGCTTAGTGGTGGCTTCCCTGCTCCATCTACGGCTGCCCCCTGGACACTATGATCACTTGGCTACATAGCTGATGCCTGCCGGACTGTCCATTAATTCACGGTACTCCATTCTGTTTATTTGTGTTTTATCTGTCGGCTCTGTGTTTTAACTCAGGATCTGTGTGTAGTTAATCCGACCCTCTCTGCCTAGTCGTCGCCATTTTTACCTGCTGTTGCTGTGTTAGCTGACTAGCTGCTGTTATCTCGCCTGTTGTTTTAGCTAGCTCTCCCAATCAAGACCTGCAATCACTTTATGCCTTACTGTATGTCTCTCTCAAATATCAATATGCCTTGTATACTGTTGTTCAGGCTAGTTATCATTGTTTTGGTTTGCAATGGACCCCGTAGTTCCACTCTCCGTACCTCTGATACCTCCTTTGTCCCACCTCCCACACATGCGGTGACTTCACCCATTGAGACCAGCATGTCCAGAGATACAATCTCTCTTATCATCACCCAGTGCCTGGGCTTGCCTCCGCTGTACCCGTGCCCCACCATACCCCTGTCTGCACATTATGCCCAGAATCTATTCTACCACGCCCATAAATCTGCTCCTTTTATTCCTTGCCCCCAACGCTCTAGGCGACCAGTTTTGATAGCCTTTAGCCGCACCCTCATCCTACTACTCCTCTGTTCCTCGGGTGATGTGGAGGTAAACCCAGGCCCTGCATGTCCCCAGGCACCCTCATTTGTTGACTTCTGTGATCGAAAAAGCCTTGGCCTCATGCATGTCAACATCAGAAGCCTCCTCCCTAAGTTTGTCTTACTCACCGCTTTAGCACACTCTGCCAACCCTGATGTCCTTGTCGTGTCTGAATCCTGGCTTAGGAAGGCCACCAAAAATTCTGAGATTTCCATACGCAACTATAACACTTTCCGTCAAGATAGAACTGCCAAAGGGGGAGGAGTTGCAATCTACTGCAGAGATAGCCTGCAAAGTTCTGTCATACTTTCCAGGTCTATGCCCAAACAGTTCGACCTTCTAATTTTAAAAATTAATCTCTCCAGAAATAAGTCTCTCACTGTTGCCGCCTGCTACCGACCCCCCTCAGCTCCCAGCTGTGCCCTGGACACCATCTGTGAATTGATCGCTCCCCATCTAGCTTCAGAATTTGTTCTGTTAGGTGACCTAAACTGGGATATGCTTAACACCCCGGCAGTCCTACAATCTAAGCTTGATGCCCTCAATCTCACACAAATCATCAAGGAACCCACCAGGTACAACCCTAAATCCGTAAACATGGGCACCCTAATAGACATTATCCTGACCAACTTGCCCTCCAAATACACCTCTGCTGTCTTCAATCAAGATCTCAGCGATCACTGCCTCATTGCCTGTATCCGCTACGGGTCCGCGATTAAACGACCACCCCTCATCACTGTCAAACGCTCCCTAAAACACTTCTGCGAGCAGGCCTTTCTAATCGACCAGGCCCGGGTACCCTGGAAGGATATTGACCTCATCCCGTCAGTTGAGGATGCCTGGTCATTCTTTAAAAGTTACTTCCTCTCCATATTAGACAAGCATTCTCCGTTCAAAAAATGCAGAACTAAGAACAGATATAGCCCTTGGTTCACTCCAGACCTGACTGCCCTCGACCAGCACAAAAACATCCTGTGGCGTACTGCAATAGCATCGAAGAGCCCCCGTGATATGCAACTGTTCAGGGAAGTCAGGAACCAATACACGCAGTCAGTCAGGAAAGCAAAGGCCAGCTTTTTCAAGCAGACATTTGCATCCTGTAGCTCTAACTCCAAAAAGTTCTGGGATACTGTAAAGTCCATGGAGAACAAGAGCACCTCCTCCCAGCTGCCCACTGCACTGAGGCTAGGTAACACGGTCACCACCGATAAATCGTGATAATCGAAAACTTCAAGCATTTCAAAATGGCTGGCCATGCCTTCCTCCTGGCGACTCCAACCTTGGCCAACAGCCCCATCCCCCCCGCTGCTACTCGCCCAAGCCTCCCCAGCTTCTCCTTTACCCATATCCAGATAGCAGATGTTCTGAAAGAGCTGGAAAACCTGGACCCATACAAATCTGCTGGGCTTGACAATCTGGACCCCCTATTTCTGAAACTGTCCGCCGCCATTGTCGCACCCCCTATTACCAGCCTGTTCAACCTCTCCTTCGTATCATCTGAGATCCCCAAGGATTGGAAAGCTGCCGCGGTCATCCCCCTCTTCAAAGGGGGAGACACCCTGGACCCAAACTGTTACAGACCTATATCCATCCTGCCCTGCCTATCTAAGGTCTTCGAAAGCCAAGTCAACAAACAGATCACTGACCATCTCGAATCCCACCGTACCTTCTCCGCTGTGCAATCCGGTTTCCGAGCCGGTCACGGGTGCACCTCAGCCACGCTCAAGGTACTAAACGATATCATAACCGCCATCGATAAAAGACATTACTGTGCAGCCGTCTTCATCGACCTGGCCAAGGCTTTCGACTCTGTCAATCACCATATTCTTATCGGCAGACTCAGTAGCCTCGGTTTTTCTAATGACTGCCTTGCCTGGTTCACCAACTACTTTGCAGACAGAGTTCAGTGTGTCAAATCGGAGGGCATGTTATCCGGTCCTCTGGCAGTCTCTATGGGGGTACCACAGGGTTCAATTCTCGGGCCGACTCTTTTCTCTGTATATATCAATGATGTTGCTCTTGCTGTGGGCGATTCCCTGATCCACCTCTACGCAGACGACGCCATTCTGTATACTTCTGGCCCTTCCTTGGACACTGTGCTATCTAACCTCCAAACGAGCTTCAATGCCATACAACACTCCTTCCGTGGCCTCCAACTGCTCTTAAACGCTAGTAAAACCAAATGCATGCTTTTCAACCGTTCGCTGCCTGCACCCGCACGCCCGACTAGCATCACCACCCTGGACGGTTCCGACCTAGAATATGTGGACATCTATAAGTACCTAGGTGTCTGGCTAGACTGCAAACTCTCCTTCCAGACTCATATCAAACATCACCAATCCAAAATCAAATCTAGAGTCGGCTTTCTATTTCGCAACAAAGCCTCCTTCACTCACGCCGCCAAACTTACCCTAGTAAAACTGACTATCCTACCGATCCTCGACTTCGGCGATGTCATCTACAAAATAGCTTCCAATACTCTACTCAGCAAACTGGATGCAGTTTATCACAGTGCCATCCGTTTTGTTACTAAAGCACCTTATACGACCCACCACTGCGACCTGTATGCCCTAGTCGGCTGGCCCTCGCTACATGTTCGTCGTCAGACCCACTGGCTCCAGGTCATCTACAAGGCTATGCTAGGTAAAGTGCCGCCTTATCTCAGTTCACTGGTCCTGATGGCTACACTCACCCGTAGGACGCGCTCCAGCAGGTGTATCTCACTGATCATCCCTAAAGCCAAAACCTCATTTGGACGCCTTTCCTTCCAGTTCTCTGCTGCCTGCAACTGGAACGAATTGCAAAAATCTCTGAAGTTGGAGACTTTTATCTCCCTCAACAACTTTAAACATCTGCTATCCGAGCAGCTAACCGATCGCTGCAGCTGTACATAGTCCATCGGTATATAGCCCACCCAATTTACCTACCTCACCCCCCATACTGCTTTTATTTATTTACTTTTCTGCTCTTTTGCACACCAGTATCTCTACTTGCACATGATCATCTGATGATTTATCACTCCAGTGTTAATCTGCTAAATTGTAATTATTCGATTTATTGCCTACCTCCTCATGCCTTTTGCACACATTGTATATAGATTCTCTTTTTTTCTACCATGTTATTGACTTGTTTATTGTTTACTCCATGTGTAACTCTGTGTTGTCTGTTCACACTGCTATGCTTTATCTTGGCCAGGTCGCAGTTGCAAATGAGAACTTGTTCTCAACTAGCCTACCTGGTTAAATAAAGGTGAAATAATTTTTTTTTAAATAAACTCTGCCCAGAGTGGATGAAAACACGCTTTGGTGATGAAATTTCACTTCCTTTGTCACAACTTTCGCCGAAGTCGGCTCCTCTCCTTGTTCAGGCGGCGTTCGGCAATCAACGTCACCGGCTTTCTAGCCATCGCCGCTCCATTTTTCATATTTCCATTTGTTTTGTCTTGTTCCATACACACCTGGTTTTCATTCCCTAATCACACTGCATGTATTTAGTCCTCTGTTCCCCTCCATGTCTTGGTGTGAAATTGTATTTATGTTATGTGGGTATTGTTACGCGCCATACTTTTGTCTATTGTTCCGTTTTTGGGCACATTTATGTACTTTTGTGCTTTCGTTGGACCGGAATAAAAAGTGTGCCTGTTCACTACACTCTGCTCTCCTGCACCTGACTTCGCCTCCAGTCCACACCCTTAACATCCTTATGTTATAAAATTCATTTTACCAATACAAATATGATTCTTCATGTTCTGAATCGTTCAGTTGCGTCTTTCTCTATCATGTCATTAACATTATATCCAAAAAGTCCGATTTCGTAACCTGATACATCCAATAATAAGCACCGAGCTCTATTGATAGAGCGGTTCTGCTTTCTAACTGTGACTTTGAGGATTTTACATGTTGTGGTGGTATGCAAAATTGTTTCCAAGGTTTGCAAAATGCCAAATTTGAAAATAAAAAGCTTGCGGTACACTCAGTGCTCCGTTGACATTTCACAAATACGCTTGTTTTTGTGAGAAATCTTCTAAAAATAACAGGAATTTCACGTTAATATTCAAAGTGTATACTAAAATATTAAAATATTATCTTAGGAAAAAAAAAATGTCTTAAAATCGATATACATCTTACCTCTATATTGTTTTATGCCCTCCGGATTCAAGAACAAAGATGATGAGTTCAACGGAAAGCCTGTCAGTTAGCCTTCATTCTCGCCCAACATTCAGCCAAGCTGACCCAATGCTATTTTCCTGATTTTTGTACACTTTTTCCGTCTGACCTCCATTGATTTAGTCACCCTAATTTTGGCAATCCTAATATGTAAAAATGTAAATAACTTTTGAACGGATTATGACAGAGACATGAGGTTTGGACCATTGGTTTTCTTAGAGGACTAATTATTATTATTCATTATTTTAGCCATTGGTCAAAAGATGCGTTGTGATTGGACAACCTACATTAAGGTCTCTGTAATAGAATAAATGTGGCAAAAATGAATGTAGAATATAATTTACAATGGTGAGGGAGTGCCAAGATGGAGGCATGGTGGCGCCAACACAGCGCCCCCATATCAGTCATCTAGTGTATAAATTATTGGGCACTAGGGCTCCCTGCACTTTGCCATTCTTCAATCAGCAGTGTAAGTATGCACTTAATCGAAGAAATCATGAGCTGCAGTCTCTGACAGAGTCTGCTGTGTACGGCCTGAATTTTCAGTGCTGCATCGTGTATGCAGTATGAATGTATTCTGTCCGTGTGTACTGAGAGCTCTGTGCAGTGAGGGCATCCCCATTTATGGGGATTATAGCACTGCAGTGTTTGCCCCTCGCCCTGCCTGACTGCCTGCATGGATGCTTGCCTGCTGCAAATGGGGAAGGTGACACCAATGGATCTCCCCCTCATCCATCTCCCCACTTTATATAAATCACACACATACTTGTAGCCTACACATTGCACATGCACACACACTGATAAAGCTGTGAAAAAAATATAGTCTTCAGTCGCATACCAAAAAGTAGGCTAGGTAAATCAAGGTCAGCGATACTAGAGCGCGTTCTTGAATCATGAATTTTGACTTTGTGGAACAGCAGCTAGCCTATACAGCAGAGACCTTGACATCCCATTTCAAATGAGGCCACATGGTGTTCTGTGACACACACACATACACACACCCTGGAAAAGTCACCCTTAGCTTTGGACCGTAACAGAGGAATGAGGACGCAGGTGGACAGCCAGGAGACTCCAGTCAATAATCCCCCCCCACACACACCCTCACCAGAGACCTACTGGAGGCTATTTATAGCGGCTCCAGTCCCACAGTGAGAGAATCGTTGGTAACGAGCTCAGCAGTAGAGCGCAGGCGCAGCACAGTCACTGGGGACCAGTATGGTGATGTGACTGGGAAACAGATTCACTGCTCTCTCTCTCTGGCCCTGTGAGGACAGGACACCCTGTGAGGACACACAATCTAGGGCTCTCTCAGCAGCACACAGAGTACAGGAGTAGACTGGGAGACCAGGTGAGCTGCATTCTCCCTTGCCTCCATCAAATTTAATGCCAACAATCATCGAAGCTCAGAGAGAGATGGAGTAAAACACTAAGAGGACTTATGAGCACTTGTCTGTATAACATGGGGCCTTTTCTTCTCCTGAGAATGAAATGCAAGATACAACCATATGCAAAATAAAACCAGAATGCAAAATTAAATGACAACTAGGCTACTGCTCTCTTGTTAGTGTACTTAGGCTACTGCACTGTGTGTGGTTCCATGTAAGGCCTTAGAAAAAAGGGTTTCAAAAGGCAGATGTTCCCATAGGAGAACACGTTTTGGTTCCAGGTAGATCTCTTTTGGGTTACATGTAGACCGCTCTGTGGAAAGGGTTCTACACGGAACCCCAAAGGGTTCTACCTGGGATCTGCCTGGTCCTTCTGTTGACATAGGACATACAACCTCTCTGCTGAGTTAGCTGTCAATGTGTTCTGAACACAGCCCAGCCATCAGCCAAAGACAGATCTCTTGTAGCTATTTCTATTTCTTGGAAGGTTGGCCATGAAAAACAAGGGGTGTAATTACATACATATAGCTATTGCATAACTTTAAGAGGAGGAACGATTTACTCATAGTTATTTTCTCCCTTGTATTGCTTTAGTACCATCAAAGGAATAATTAGGGGAGTGTAGAACTGAAAGATGTCATTTGTTTTCCATTATATATGCCTATCCCTGTTCAGTATAAATGTATGTGTGTGAATGACAAATGACATGATGGCTCACTGCTTGCTTGTTTACCTCTTAAAAACATTTAATGTAATCAAATGAAATAGCGGTCTAGTTGTTAGTCTAGGCTAACTTTCCAATAAATCTCTTTCTCATTACTTTTCTCATTAATCAAATTGTATTTGTCACATGCCGAATACAACTGGTGTAGACCTAAAGTGAAATGCTTGGTTACAAGCCCTTCCCAACGATGCAGAATAGAAACACAAGATGATTAAAAGAAATACATGAGAATGGAGCTACATTATGATACACACAGTAAACCAATACCAAAATTGCAGCCGTTTATGAGTTTAGACCTAAGCATCGTTTTGAGGCAGTCATTTGACTGAGCCTGAATGCTTTGACTGTGTAGTTTATAAACAGATAAATGTAATAGGGCTGCAGCTGACTGTTGTAGAGCCAGTGCAGCACACAGTAGCTCAGTCATAACGACGTCTACCATAATGAACCACTTACTGCTTTATTAAATAAATAAACAGCAAACTTTCACTGATAACTAATCTAAACACAACAAAGCCTTAACTACTGGCTGCTACACGTATACTGTAGCCCTAATTAGGAACAAATGGCAGCCGTACGGTAACCAACAGTAAGTAGCATGTGGAGGGTTTTCTAAAGCATCAGTCGAGTCAACAATCGAAGTTTTTGAGCACTGTAATTACACATTTGTAAACTGTGTTAACTTAAAATCGCAACAGAAAATATGTAGGCCTAATTACTCCCATGTATATAACATAATTGATTGGATGATGATGATTTCTTAAGCAATTTATAAGAATTTGGGCATTAGGCTATTGGCTACATGGACACCATAATTGTTTACTACAGGATAATCAAACTCTGGGCTTCATAATCTTACGCATTCACTGTGAAAGTGTGATGTGAACTTTAAATATATATATATATATATATATATTGCTGGAAGAGTTGCTAATTGGTGAGCACTATGTGTACTCAATTATTTATTTGTAATTCATTGTTGCTGCATAGTCACTGAGTAAGCTTGGAAGAGCTAGCCTATTGATGTAAGCAGGAGGGTGTTTTTCTACGTAACCAAATGTACTGGTGGAGGCAGCAGCAGACACAGAAAACAACATCCTGTTGAACTTCAAACAGACACACAAATGAGAAGAGGCACTAGAGTCCACAGTGGTAACAGTGCACATGCATCCACCTCCACCCAGTCCGCAAACATTCATGACAGATGTCTTCGGCTGACTCAGCTTTACCATCACACAAGTCTGTCTTACTGCAGCATTCTCTAACTGTAAGATGTGGCAATGAACATGTCGACGCGAGTTGACCATACATTTTTTAAACACCGGTTAATATAAAATAACCATCAGCTGAAGGTACAGTCAAAGATGGGACAGTGACAGTCACGAGACAAACACAGTGTCGTTGATCATCATCAAAACGGCGATTGCTGTGAAGTGCACTAACTACTGTCCTGCTATCCAACCTGTCTTCATAACGACTCTCACAGCCTCACCAAACTTGAGCAACGTAAATGAATAAATAGTTTTAAAAAAGGTGAATACTATCCGTGCTGATTGAAAATATATATTTTCGGCAAAATAATATAAATATTTTCCCCTCACCTGTTCTTTTCAACTCTGCCGCTGGTGCGCTCGTTGGTGTGATGTGATGATGTCGATGGTGGCGTTCGAGTCGCGCGTGGATGTGCCTGCAGGTGGAGCGCGCGAGTTTGGTGCAGTGTCTGCATTTACAAAGACTTCTGGGTAATGTCGTATTTCAACAGTGTGTTCATTTGAGAACTATCTTCTCCTTATGATAACATTTGTATTAAATCGACACCCTCCTCATTTATTTCCTGCAGAGATCAAATTAAAGCCTACACGTACAGATATTTTCAAGTCAAATGAGAAGTGTTGTGACAATATTGATCTAAGACTAAGATGATATGGTTATATTCAAGATAGCATTCATGAAGACAGTCCATTACTTAGAAACGCATTGATCTGACTTTGCTGAATCTGCTAATATATAGGAAGACTAATTTGCACTTCACTTGCACGCTAACGCAAGTAATAGAAAACGTGCAATTCTTATATATTGACAAACATTTTCTCAAATAATAATACAGAATGTCTATGTTATTGGTCCGGGACCGTTATTCCATAGACTTCATTGTTTTTTCATGCGGAATAAATATAACTGACCTCAAGCTGTCATGCATTTGGCGAATCTACCGTTTATAATAACCTCTTGAATTTACCAGCCGCACACACTCATCATGGCGGCGACCGTAGGTAGTGGAAATGCCCCTGTTTCGGGCACTCAAGCCTTAACCTCGGCTGATCGGAGCTATGAAGGTTCAACATTTCAGTACAGCATGGTCCTGGAGCACCTCATCGGGGAAAAGAGGCCAATTAAGGATCTGAATCCGACCGTTATGGGGGGTCTTCCCAATCCCATGAAAACCGACGACCAGAAGATGATCGAACAGGGAATGGAGAGCTGTGCTTTCAAGGCGGTGTTGGCCTGTGTTGGAGGTTAGCCAGTCTTTCACTATTGTCGACGATATTAAAAATGTGTCATGCATTTGCATTTGCAGAGTTACTGTACACTTCACAGTTGCAACTAGCCTCTAGCTTTGTCCATACATGGACGACCAAGCAATAGAGACTAAATTGCAACGTGCCTCATGCCTCACCTCATGGTGACAGCTGATTGCAGCTACAGTACAATAGGTACACTAGCTTCTCTCTGCATGCAGGAGGCCGACAATTTATAATGCACATAGTTGTTCCAAATGATTGATCTTTTAACGTGTTGGTAACTTACTGATGAGATGAGCCACTCACTCTCCCTTGCTGTCTATAATATTGCTCATTCTCACTATAAGGTATAGGAGTAACAGTACTATTTCAATAGTTGATGTAGCTAACACAATCTTGTGACACTTTTCTCTAAAGGGTTTGTTCTTGGGGGAGCGTTTGGTGTGTTCACGGCTGGTATAGACACCAATGTGGGATTTGACCCCAAAGACCCCATGAGAACACCCACGGCCAGAGAGGTTCTCAAAGACATGGGCCAGAGGGGAATGTCCTACGCCAAAAACTTTGCTGTCATTGGGGCAATGTTCTCCTGCACAGAGTGCATCATTGAGTCGGTAGGATGATTCTGATCCGTTTTTTCTGCTGAAATGCATCAGAAAATAGTAATAATATGCTAAGAGAGTAGCAAATTGAAAGTAGTCAGTGGACCGGAGGAAGTAAAGATATATTGAAACTCAGCACTAGGTCCATCTTTATTCTGGCAAGCGTGTAAATGCATCACAAGCATGAGACAGCCTGTTATGTTTGGACAACTTGCGGGACCTTAAAGTTGTCATCAACAAATCATATGTAAGCACAAACCACAAAGTTATGTTCAACAAATCATGAGATTTGTTGAACATGGTTAAATAAAATACAACACTTTGATCTTCTAGGCTAATGGGTGTTGATGAAATGAATACCATGGTAATTGTGGTTCTGGAAATACCAATGAGAATGTGAAAAATCTGGACCCTATCCGAAATGGATCTGTCTTTCCCACCCGACATGCATAAATACATAAACTGAGACCCGCTCCGAATGGACCCGAGGACAGTCAGACCTGTTCCTAAAAGGATCGTGCTGGTTCGGATCCGAGGGCCATTTCAGATCTGAGAGTAGGAAGAGAAAGAAACTGCCAGAGGATCAATAAAGGGCCATCAATAAACAAGCGAAATTAGCCAAATGAGCCACAGTTACATGTCCTTAACTGCCTATAACAAATTGCAAAAAAACCTTTGTGTTTCGATGTGTAGCATATTCAAAACTTCAGTCTATTTTATTGGTTTTTACTTTCCTAAAACAAGTCTAACTCACAGTTCAGCTGTCGGAGATTTGAGCACTAAATGCATCAGGGCATTGCATGCATATAGGCCTATGTATGATATTCATGTGTGTGTGTATATATATATGAGACAAGCCTAGCCCTAGAGACAGAGGTGCCATGTTATTGACATGCATAGGTCTACTTGCCAGATAGGTTTATGTGTATTTTCTGTAATTCAGGGTTCATCTGTAAAAGAGACCTTGGTCTTAGTAGGCTACTTAGTAGGCTAAAATAGGCTACTACTGCTATACAGATATAGGCTTATAGGAGGCTAATTTGTTAATTTTCAATCAGAATATTTTTAGATTAAAGGAGTACCTATGGTAGACCTAAAACTTTCTTCCTCACCTCAAAGTTCAACTGTCGGAGTCAGTTGTAGTGCTTGTGTGCACTACATTCATATCATAGGCCTGCAGTAGCCTAGCTAAGCCTAATAATAACCATACCAAACCTTCACAAAAGTTGCTTAACATTTATTAGGGTAATATCAAAAGTAACTCGTCATTGTTTATAGGGAAAATACTAACAAGTTATTTATTATATTGCGGCATTAAATCAACCTTTGCATCTTAACCCTTTTTTCTTTCCTTTTCATGGTTTGAGTGCGAGTAGCATAGGAGGCCTACCAGTCATTCTATTATATGGCGGTAAACACAACATTACATCCGAAACTTTAATTTGGCCAATGAAAATGGCTCAACAGAATGAAACCTTAACATTACCAACAAAGGCCTACCGTAGGCCTACACAATGAATGACAGCAATAGGCTAATGCGATTTATTTTACAACGGGCCTATTTTTTACTTTAAAGTAAATATGGAGCACAACATTTAAAATAACTTAATTTAGCCAATGAGAATGTCTCATCAAAATGAAAAACTCTTTGCATAGGCTAAAGAACTGATTTAGATTATTAAATCATTTATAATGACTAAACAATTGATAATAAATACATGAAAGGCAGAAAATTGCATCAAACCCGAATAGCGAGTTGCACACAGTCCATTTGTCCACGCCAACGTTTCTCATCTTTGTTTGCTACATTATAAAGACATGTCCAATCAACGCAATCAATAGTAGCCTAGGCCAAGGCTCCTTTTACTTACTCACTCTCCTCCGCAGCAGGCGCACGTGAGGTGAGCTTCCAGAACCAGTTTCAGCTGGACATAAGCAATACAGTTTATTGAATTGCAATTGGCTGACAAAGATAACAAACTTGTGCAGTTCATCACACAAACATTAAATTAAGAGGACAGGTCCATTCGGTAAATCGGTTTTAATTGCACATTCCTGAGACCTGTAGCAATTATATCAGAACTGACTCAGATCTGAGACACAAGTCAGAATTTGATCTCGGAATTTTGGGTCTGTTGAAACCGTGAAGACATCTACTGGAAATACTGTATTGTGTATTTGTCAGTCTTATACTGCCCCCTTGTGGTGTATTTTACATTACAGCACAGGGGAAAGTCAGACTGGAAGAACGCTGTCTACAGTGGTTGTGTTACTGGGGGAGCAATAGGATTTCGAGGTGAGATATCTACTTAATTTGTCAGTTCAAATGTCTCATGCATTAATATCATTTTGTTGAAAGATAATTGTTTCCCTTCTATCTTATAGCTGGGGCGAAGGCTGGCGTGCTGGGATGTGGAGGGTTCGCTGCCTTCTCTGCTGCCATTGAGTACTATCTTCGGTGAAAACCAGGGCACCTTCTATACCTTTTGAACAATTGTTGAGGGATCACTGTCCCTCTGGACCAGAAACAGACTGTATACCTTCGTGGAGAGAAAAACCATCCCTGATAACACTGCTCTGCAGATGGAGCATCTTATCATGAGGATTATCTACACTTGGACAATTCCACGTTTGACCTTTTGTTGACTGTATCCTGTGCACTGTATTTACAGTGATGTCATACAGGGTGGGCCAGTCCAGGCTTATGTGGCCCACTTGTTATGCTGGCTTTTCCTTTATCTAAAAGGTTAAGTCATTGAGACTAACCTCTAATCAGTCGAGAGCTGGCTATTCTCTTTTTTAGTTTTTGTGGGTGAAATTAAGTTTGACTTTTGTCCTTACCACTCAAATGGATTCAAAGGTGCATGGGCGGCAGCCAAACACTGGTTTGCGACAGCAGCGCTCAGATCAACATGGCAGTGTTGCCATTGTTTATAAAAGGTTTTCATTAATGTAGAAATAACATGTCTCCAACACCCATAACAAACTGGAATCATGTGTACATTATTAAACCACATTTATTTGTATATTACTGCACCCATTAATTGGTTTGTCATGTCTTTGTTTGCATGGGTCAAACAAACACCCTAAAGATAGGTTGACAATAGAACCCGACATTGCATGTAATGGCTTCAGAATGAAGTTGAAGAGCAACTGTAGAGACTTGAAGTCAACATTTCATAAAGTTGTATTGTGGCTACAAGTCACACTTTTTTGCCCCAGAATGCAGTGGTGTTAAGTCGTTTTTTGGAGTCTACTTTACTTCACTACATTCATGAAGAAAATTATGCACTTTTTACTCCATACATTCTCCCTGACACCCAAAAGTACTTACTATTTTCCAGTCCTAAGCATTCAAAATGTCTAATTCACACACACTTATCAAGACAACATCCCTACTGTCTCTGATCTGGCAGACTCACAAAACACTTTCCTCATTTGTAAATGATTTATGCGTGTTGGAGCGTGCCCCTGGCTATCCGTACATTTTTTTAAAATAAGAAAACGGTGCCATATGGTTGGAGCGATGAGACAATTTGGGAGAAAAATACACAAAGAAATGAGGGGGATGATTAGGTGGCCATGATGGAATGGGGCCAGGTTGGACATTTTGGCATGACACCGGGGTTAACACCTCTAAATTCTACAGATGTTTTAAATTCATTCATTGTGGTAAATATAAACTGAGTTTGGTGTGTCTGAGACAAACACACAAACCACTGCTAATTGCTACCGCTTTGAAGTCATTTTTCAATTCTTATGACTTGTTTGGTAACTGCATGCTCAAAAGATTCAGAATAGTTTATTTTCTGCACTGCAATCTTGAGTTTGCGCGGTACTGATAAAATTCCAATACATGAATGTCACTTTTCAACTATCCCAAAGTCCAGTATGCTGCACCAAACCAAATAAAAATAAATATGAATTAGTTGCAATAAAACTGCAAGACAGAATGACAAAACAACAACGTTTTGGTAGACTTTTATTAATTTTACTAAAAAAGAAAAAAGTTCACATCGACATTTACCCTTGTTAAGACAGTATACTCAAAGTAAAATACAACATTTGATTTTCTTTTAATCTTATATTAAAAATATCAAATAGGACTCATCTAACAGTGCTTATTTTAAGATATGTCCCAGGCTAGATAGCAGAAAGGTTGGATTTGTACAGCATTGATGGGAGGAGATTGCCGGTGCCGCAAACTAGCAGTGACAACCTACCTTCGTTACCCAGCCTGATTTGATTGACAAGTTGAACATGCAATAAGGGCATTAAACTACACAATAATCCTATAGATTAACTGGTGTCATTGGACACTAGGAACAGGCTTGCAATGGATTGACAAGAAAAAAGCAAATGTTCCAAAAATGTGTGTGATTTTCTTCCCATAACACTCATCTCACAGATTGATGTTTCTTTCTTTAAAGAGGTTTAGAATCAACCGTCAGATTTTACACTTTGTGTTTCAGTACAGCTCACCCAACCTTGGCTGTGAATGAGAAACTTAAAAAAAAAAAACATCACTACTTGAAAAAACTTCAAACAACGGACTCCTTTGAGCAATTCTCTAGTTGCACTCGGCCCAGTTTCCCAAAAGCATCTTAAGGCTATGGTTCTAACGATGACTTTAGCTTTAAGATACTTTTGGGAAACCAGCTCCTGGACTGTACAGGCACACTTAATATATATATATTTATAATAAATAGGGCGAATTTGGCCAAGACTCACAGAGGGAGGGCTGTGCTCTCTAGTCTTTACACATGGAGAAAAAATGTGACAGTGGCCATTCACTGACATGGCTTTACTGGCGGCTTGGAAACGCAAACAGTCCTCAGCTCTTCGCTTTAACACACACACACACACACACACTTCTACATAAACACACAGCCCTCCTCCGTCACATGCACAAAGCCAGAGAGAAACAAAAGACTTATTGAACAAATAATATTTATAAAATATGTAAATGCCATTTTCTTGGAATGCCTCTGAAAGAAAGAGAAGAAGGTGGAGTAAGTAACAGAGCAGCTTCAGGATCATTGAGCTGGTTTCTGGAGGACCCAACAGACCAAACAACCGACAGTGACCCAGTAACATACCAGACCCTGACCTCTAACTGATAGATAGAGAGGTCCCATATTGGTGGCTGTCCGATGGGGTAGTGTGGGTCAAAAGTGAGAGGTATGCTGTTCCCTCCACCCCTGCTCTTCACCAGATGGATGTACTGTAACGTAGGGGCCGCTGCTCTATCTCCGCTGACACTAGAAGACGTGACTATGGGATCCAGAGGAAGCACCGTGACTCCTCTTGTCTTCCTCCACATCTGAGTCCATCTCTCAGAGTAGGCTGGGTGGGTCTTAGGGGGGCTGTACAGTTTTAAAAGGGAGCTGGGTGGTATGGGGGTGGGGGATTTGCTGTTGAGTCTTTCGCTCCGGACCCCCAAGAGATTAAACGTCAGTGGAAAAGTAGAGTGTGTTCCGCTTCAGCTCAGCGAAGGAGATGGGAGGATGCTGCAGGTAGTACAGCAACACTTGGACCTGAGATGGGGAGCGAGAGAGAGAGATTGAGCCAAAAATAAATGGTGTTTCATTTAAATACCAATTATCATAGTTATAACCAAAAAGGACTAGGATATGGAGCTTACAGAGGCGAATGTGATCTACACATTCTGTACATGACTCAGAAGGTGACACAGTAAGCATCTCTCCATGATAACTGAGTATCTATCTACTAAACATATGGAGATTTAATAAGCCACTGCACAAACAACTGTCTCTCAGTCTTTACAGTAATGATGAAATATGGCATTCTACTGTTAGTGTTGTGGCTTTTATGGTGATTTACAGTAGTCATTGTTTATATACGGCCTAGAAAAAGTCCTTTGTGAACAGGAAGTGGTTTTTCTCAGCACGGGTCAGAGCTCCAGGAGGGGCTTCCCAAATAGTCTAAATACAGCTGGGGAACCAGACCAGACTGACACGGTTCGAACACACACATCCCCCTCAGCAAACTCTTACATACTCACAAGCAAACGCACATGCACACACAAACAGATATACGCACCCAAGTCACACTGACCTGTGCCATGACGTCATGTGACCAGATGTCAGTGGCCAGGGTGATGTGTCCCTTGGTGACCTCGGACTCAGAGGGCCTGAGCAGGGTGGGGCCAAACACTGTGCCCAAGTTGTGGAGGGACATCTTATTGATGGGCTCATTGTCAGCAACTCTGGAACACAAAACAGACAGATAGACCAGTCAGACTACAGTGACCACAGGGACAGTTCGGTATTAGTTCTTTTTCTCGTCATGCGACATGTTTTCTGGTCTGGCCTTGTTACTATGATAACCCATGTTCTGAAGCAATCACTGTCAGTACAGCACCGTGTGTTCTGTGTGTGTTTCTTCTACAAGGACCATGTCTGAACTAAGTTACCATCTGCTGTAACTTATATAAATGTTCTCCATAGCAACAGCAGAGCCATTCATATCACACTTGAAATTCAGCAGAGCTTCCAGCAGGTGTCCTCAGCGTGTCTACGAGAGTAGTCTGTGTACGTTCTTGTTGACTGACTGCAGTGTCCTGCTGGGTGAGAGCTGTACTGGGACCAGACCATAATAAGGTCTCCATGGTGCAGAAGAGTGGAATCTGACCCAGTGCTAGGCCTGTGAACTGACTTCAGGCCTGCCAATAGGTAGAAATCTGATTTCTCTATGGACCTTCCTGCCTGCCAACTTCTGAGATCTCACTACCCTTTACACTGTCGCAGCTTTACACACTATAAAACACCTCCCCTGGTGATAAACATGGCTCCCAGCGTTCTTTTCAAACGTGTCAATCTTACAGCAAAGATTAACTGAAAACTAACTTCTGTAAGGAGGCGTGAGAGTGAAGTAATGTGTAACTGAAATTGACACGGCTGCACTACACATTTAAACTTAGTCTTAGTTCCCTCTAGTTCACATTGTAGAGCTAGATGACAATAATATACTCAGACAAATGTTGTCTGGCCCGTATTAGGAAACTATGACAAACACATAAACCTGATCTTTTAAAAGTCTGGTGGTGAAAACTAACTTTATTCAGAGTATGAATAAGTCCCCACGCAGGCCATTGCTACTATGGCTGATGACAGACAGCTGGTTCTAGATCAGATGTGAGTGATAGGAAACACTTATGGGTCTCCTCCTAAGTGTTCCTGCCCATGCTAGTGGTTACTAGTCTGTGGTTGGGCTGGGCCCTGCTCTACCATGGTCTTCTAACAGAAGGAAGTTTTAACAGGCACCACTATGATGTCATCCAATCTAGTTCTACACTGCCTTTAGAGACTAAGTAGCACATGGTCGGCCAACTAAAACCATCACAGCTATTTTCAAAGACAAAATAGTAGTAGAGAAGTCATTTTTAGCAGTAAAGTCATTTTTCATTGACTTTAATGTGTTTCCTTCAACTGGACCATAGGTCTAGCTCCTTAACTTCACCACAAC
This sequence comes from Salvelinus fontinalis, assembly GCF_029448725.1. NCBI lineage: Eukaryota > Metazoa > Chordata > Actinopteri > Salmoniformes > Salmonidae > Salvelinus > Salvelinus fontinalis. The sequence goes on along the minus strand of NC_074666.1, from coordinate 36,095,433 downwards.
AGGTCTGGAAGGCCCAGTGCAGACTGATGCTGATTCCTCTCCAGGGATAGACGTGTGTGTGTGTGTGTTAGCTCTGTTGACCACACAGGGTCTGGCCTGTACACTCTGATGACTTTTCCCCCTGTCCTCTCTCTTATTGGTGCGGTCACAGTAGCACACCTCATGAAGTTCTCCAGACTACAGTTTTATGGCAGGCTTAAAGAACCACTCGCATGTGGACCGTATTCTGCCCAGAACTCCTCCAAAACCCACTCTGTCACCAATAGTAGTTACTGGCCCCTTGTGTGTGTGTGTGTGGGGTGTGGTGTGGGGTGGTGTGGTGTGGTGTGGGTGTGTGTGTGTGTACCTTTTGAGATGCTCCAGCAGGCTGAGGAAGGTGATGAGGTTAGGGTCAGGCAGGGAGCGCAGCAGATGCATCATGCAGTTCTCCTTGGCTGCAGGGTCCGACAGAGCTGTGGAGAAGAGGAGGCGGATACAGGAGGATGATACATGGGGAGTATACAGGAGGAGAGGGAAAAGAGAAGAAAATAAGTAAAAAAATTCCACTCTAAGGGGCAAAAATTAACAATCCTTTCAATGTTGTCTTGTCAATGTATCATTTTCTGTGAATAAAAAATGAAATAACCCCTCTCTCTGTTACTGCTGAGAAGCATAATAAATGTATTGATATGGTATTGCATTGAGATGTATGCATGTATGTGGTCTGTTAGAGGTCGTACCTATGCCCTCCATGAAGGCTGGGTACAGGCGGTCAGTGAGCAGAGGCTCTGGCAGCTCACGGAAGTACAGCTTCAGCGTTCCCGCGATGGCATTGATGTCCATGTCACTCAACATCACCAGGATGTCTTTGCTATCTTTGAAGGGGAGAGAGATATATATATATTTAGAGAGAGAGAGAGGGGGAGGGGGGATAAAACATAGATAACGGAAGTGTATCATCCCAACCAAACAACTAGTTCATTTCCAGACTGATCATTCTGGCTCCAGTGATGACATAAGCAACCACACTCTAAAACCCAAACAACCGGAGATCTCAGCTCAGTGAGACATGAACACAGCAGAGAGACGCTGGGGAGGTTAGCATTTGGTTTGGTCTAGGAGCTGTGACTGAGGATGTGTCCCAAATGGCACCCTATGCCCTACATAGTGGGCCCTGGTCAAAAGTAGAGCACTATATAGGGAATAGGGTGGCATATGGGACACAACCTGGATCTGGGACTCCCAGGGAGGACAACACACAGCTGACAGCTGCGGCTCCTCAGACCTGTGTTCTTCCTGTCCTTTCCCACAACTCTATATGTTTATAGCCAGGCTGAAGCCCCTCTGCCATGGGCCTGGTAGTCTGACCCCGGCCCACAGTACAACAGAGTGGAAGGACAGGACAGCTCACAGAGGGAGGCTTGTGTTGATAATGTAGGCTCTGGAATTATTCCTGATAACGTGACCTGACCAGGAAAAACTCATGGCTCTGGTTATAGTTTATATATAGGGCCAAGAGTTATCCCTGGTCAGATGCCATGGCCAGGGAAAAAAAGTCTGGGTCTGTTGATGAAGACTGAGGTGTGCTTTGAAGTAGTCTCAGTATGAGCGTTTCTTACTGGTGTCGAATGCTGCTTTGAGGGCCTGGATGTCAGTGGCCACACCGGAGATCCTGTAGATTCCCACCTCGTCGATTCCCCTCTTCTCCACCTCCTCAATGCACTGGCGGACGATGTAAGGCACCTTGGAGCGCTCGCGCCTGTTGGGGGACACAACCATAATATTCATCAGGACTGATATTGCAGTACTAAACAATGTGATGCTGATGCTAGAAGTGTAATAAACTGAGCAGAAAGATTCATCATGTTGTTGCAGGTATGTTTGAATACAAAATATCAACATGGCTTACTTTGTCACCACACTGATTTTGACCCCGAACACCCCACTCTGTTTTTTGGAGGGCGTTCTCTTCAGACTCAAGTCCCGACTCGTAAACTTCATGGAGAACTCCACTTTGATCTGTGGGAGACAATACATACAAAGCATCAAACAAGCTGCATATTTATTGGTTCATTTGACAGGGACCATGAACAGCAAACATTGTGTAACGGATGTGAAATGGCTAGCTAGTTAGCGGGTACGCGCTAGTAGCATTTCAATCAGTTACGTCACTTGCTCTGAGACTTAAGTAGTGTTGCTCCTTGCTCTGCAAGAGCCGTGGCCTTTGTGGAGCGATGGGTAACGATGCTTCGTGGGCGACCGTTGTTGATGTGTGCAGAGGGTCCCTGGTTCGCGCCCGTGTCGGGGCGAGGGGACGACGTAAAGTTATACTGTTACAATTGCACCAGCTTTTAGCGGCATAGCTGATCTGCAGTCCCTAGTTTAAAATACACCGCTTCCAAGTGCTTTCTTCTGACCATTACACAACATCCAGGAGTGTAACTGGATCCAGCGCTGTTAGATGTTTAAACTTTACGGCTGTTTACGGCTGTGTTCCCGGAGTAATCAGAGAGTTGGCCAAGCTAGTAAAGATAACGTTGCATGGCCCTGGTCAACTGTAACAACAAGCTTCGTTACAATATCCACACACTAATCCCTAACAACAGTCATCTTCTATTAACAGTGTTGAGATGTGTAAATGACTGACAGTATCAGAATTGGCTGGTTTTCCAGACACAGTGTAAGCGGAGTCCTATACTAAAAAGCATGTTCTGTGGAGATTCAACATTGAAAGAGCTTCTTAGTCCAAGAATAAGCGTCATCTCTGTCCCGGGAAACTGGTCCCAAATGTCCCTTACCCCGTTCATCTCTATGACGTCCATGTGCCAGTTCTTAGACTGCACCGTCTGGGGGTCCAGCTGAAATACACAGAAAAAGAGAGCAGAGTTATGTTTGAGTTTCCTTCGTTATAGTTTCTACACAAGCCACATCACTGCATGGCCTCATAGAAGACAGAGAAGGTATGACAATACACGTATTATGGACACAATCACATGGACCCTCACAGAACACACTGTATATCATATATAAGACTGCACCCTAGTAGACACACTAAAGGCTTCTTTCTGGTGCCTGTGTTCTATTACTGCTAACATCCTCTGTCACTACAACCCTGTACCTAGCCATCTCTCTCTGAGTACTCACAATTTACTGCACTGGAGGAAAAAGTATGTTTATTAGGAAACAAACACTGTTTCGCTCCCATAGTCACCAAGACATCAATGTTACATTCTCGCCTATGTTTTGTGTTCTACTTGTCACTACACCCCCAGTACCTCGCTAGGTCTCAGTGATCTGGACCTCTGCATACATAGAGTTCCCTGCACTGGAGGAAGTTGTATGTTTATTAGGACACAAACACTTATGTTCTCTCCCTCTCTAACACCTCCTCCAGATGTCTCCCTCCAGTCATGCTTTGGTGAGGCTCTGAGGAGCTCCTTTAAAGTTCAGCCAAGAGAACAACAAGGGCACGTTATAGTTTGTTTTCCGACCCGAGACGAGCCTCTCCACTCAACATGGGCCAGAGGAGGAGCAGGGCTATTTTCTGACTGCTGCTGTTTGTGGAGGAAAAATATCCAGTTTTCCATTTGCCTCCTTGATGAAAATTCACAGACAGGCCTGTCTATATTTAAATTACAAAACATCCCTGGGAACTTTATTTTTTCTCGTCATTTAATTTCCAGGACACTGACATCTGATAAAGTTAAATGGGCTTTACCCCCTGTGTGAATGGATGGTGCATGCTGGGTAATGTGTGAGTATGTGTGTGTTTAGACTGAGAGGAGCCTCTGTAGTCTAGCCAGACTGAGGGCTGTGTGTGGGTCTGTCCCTACCTAACAACATGGATTATCTCTGCATTAAAACAAATTACTGTATATATGAATTGACAAAGCCAACGATCACGTGACACCATTCATTCCTATGCGAATACGAATAGTGCATTGAAGCCAAATAAAGTCCGTTAAGACGCCGTCTCATGGAGATATAACATCAGCAGTATGAGCTATTCCATCAAGTGATGTTGCAGGCTAGCTCAGTGCTGCCTCCTATCATTGACTAACTCCAGTTAAAGGCTGACCGGGTATTGCAGGTTGCTATTAGCAGCAGAACTATCCCTATAACTTATTCTGTGTGCGATTTTAAAATAATCAGTTCAAGGACATACATCTGTGTATTAGAAGCTATTATTGGTACCATGATTGTCTTTGGCATTTTTTCTTTATTTATATAACTAGAATGTGGGACCCTGTTTTCTGCTAACAATGTCTGCAGTACTGCGGTCGGCATTGAACGTCAGTGGCTTCAATGAGAGGGGGCAGTCGATAAACTTGGATTAGGTAACACAACGTGCCGTTGGAACACAGGAGTGATGGTTGCTGATAGTGGGCCTCTGTACGCCTATGTAGATATCCCCCCCCCCCCCCCTTTTTTTTTATCAGCCGTTTCCAGCTACAATAGTAATTTACAACATTAACAATGTCTACACTGTATTTCTGATCAATTGTATGTCATTTTAATGGACAAAAAAATAGCTTTTCTTTCAAAAACAAGGACATTTCTAAGTGACCCCAAACTTTTGAACAATACTGTAAATGGGGAAAAGCACAACCCCTGGCCCTGTCTCCCTTTCCCAATGGACACTCAGCCATGTCTCTACCCTCAAGCATTTCAGCAGAGGTCAAGAGAACCTGGCCCACAACCAGATGACAGTTCAACTTACAAGAACAAGATGAAACTGAGCACTAGCATAGCAATACAATGGTAGCGAACAGAAAGGGCATCCGCAGTGCTTCCATTGTGTGTTCGCCTATTGTGATGACCCGATTTATTTTGAGAAAGGGGGCTTTCTTGTGTGCTGTATTTTCATCTCAATCAATGTGATTCATGTTCACATTAGTGAAATGAGGTAAATTTGATACATATGTGACCCCAAACTTTTGAACGGTAGTGTACATTTGGCTGTCTCTAGGGGTAAAGCAGCAGCCATGGCTGATGTCTGGCTCACACTCTTCACTGTGCTCAGTACACAAGCAGCACTTGCCTTTTTCTCATGATGCCCTGGGAGAATAGAGCTCTGACCTGATCTATGATGAGAAGTGTGTGTGTGTTCGGTACACACACACACCAGAGCCACTCTGACTAGCCTAGCACTTCTACAGCGAGGAGCTAATGCCTTTTATAGGCCGATTCAGCAGTTCCCTGTGTATCACAATTACACTTATGTCATTACTACCTTCCTAGATTATGTGCTTGTCGGTCTTAAAAGCCCCATAATCGTTTATTGCTGAGCGAGCGCAAGGCCAGCACACTTACCTTATCGTAACTTTACAGTAGGGTAGAACTTTATATTTAGGGAGTGTAATTAATTACCTAATAAAAAGCTTTTTTGTATCAGTTATTAAGACATCTATTACCATTAGGGGCAATTTTCCAAGCAGGGTTGCGCTTTAAAGAAGGTTGCCATAATCATGGCTATGGGTCCTGACTACACCAGCGCCAGGAGTCTTTCTGGGCAGGAGCCCAAACAGACTGATGAGGCCTCCTGTACCCATGTAGCCCCCCAAAACAGACCCTAAAAACAACATACAGTGTATCTCTCGCTCTCGACATTATTACAAATTAATGGAGTCAAATTGGGTTTCATAAAAATACAAAGACCCTTTAATGCAGCCGAGCTGTGTGCAGTCAACACACCCACTGGCCCCTCAACCACTCCACCCGTTGACTTCTAATGCTATGCTGCTTAATTAAGAACTCCAGGAACAACTTCTGCCCCTATTTATTCATTTTCCTTGCCTGGGAAGTGAGCTGATTCAAGGGGAGACAGACCACATTGCTAAGGTATTATTTATAGTGCAAACTGCAATTGAATCAGTACGGTTCTACACTATATATTCTCATCCTATCACAGAGGATGGATGGATGGGAGCAAGTTAAGTTGTATGAAAATGTTGCTTTGAAGTTTAGACATGGAAATAATGATCTCCCCAGTGTGACTTGGGGTTGTGCCCAGCTGGCTGGTAAAACAAAGGGAGATGAAAAAACATTGTCTTGAGTGACAGTCCAGGAAACCAATCAGAGGGAAGAATATATGAGGTGCACAAAAAGAAAGGGGGCAGGTCCTCAAAGTCTTCAAAATCCCAAGAGATGAATCACAGTGCCAAAACCTCCCTCTCCAGAGAACTTCTGAAACAAATTGGTAGCGTGTGTTTGTAGAAGAAAGAAATACTAGAAGAAAGACAAGGGCTGGTGGAAGGATAATGGATATAGAAAACATCCTAAACCAAACGATGGTTCCAATTAGGACCTCATCACTCCTCCAGAACTCAAAGCCTCCATTGTGCTGCCTAAAACACTGACTGACTGGGGAGAGGATCATAACACATGATGATAGAGTATAAATGCATATCCACACTGAATACACTGTACAATCATCTCTTTCATGTGGCACAGAATATACTGCATGATTAAAATAGAAGAGGTAAAACTATGAATTCTATTAGTGCTTAAAATGTCAAATACAGGCCTTTGAGAGAAAAGCGAGCGAGCCAGAGAGAGAGAGCGATGACAGAAAAAGCATGAGGGTGAGTCTGTGCATAAATGCGATGTGATCCGTTTATCCATCATGATGCTCAGTTTGGTGGGAACGCATTGTTCTCTGAGCAGCCCCTAGGCTCTGAGGGCTGACTCTCTTAGAGTGTGAGAGAGTGTGAGAGTGTGAGAGAGAGTGTGAGAGAGAGTGTGAGTGTGAGTCTGAGTGTGAGAGTGAGAGTGAGAGTGAGTGTGAGTGTGAGAGTGAGAGAGAGAGAGTGTGTGTGTGTGTGTGTGAAATGCTACATGACCAAAAGCATGTGGACACCTGCTCGTCGAACATCTCATTCCAAATCATGGGCATTAATATGGAGTTAGTCTCCCCTTTGCTGCTATAACAGCATCCACTCTTCCGGGAAGGCTTTCCACTAGATGTTGGCACATTGGTGCAGGGACTTGCTTCCATTCAGCCACAAGAGCATTAGTGAGGTCGGGCACTGATGTTGGGCGATTAGACCTGGCACGCAGACGGTGTTCCAATTTATCCCAAAGTTCTTAGATGTGGTTGAGGTCAGTGCAGGCCAGTCAAGTTCTTCCAGTGTGCAAGTTCTTCCAGTGTGCATGGGGGCATTGTCATGCTGAACAGGAAAGGGCCTTCCCCAAACTGTTGATACAAAGTTGGAAGCACAGAATCGCCTAGAATCGGGGGGACCAGGATGAATATGTATGAACTTTCCAATTTGTAAGTCGCTCTGGACAAGAGCGTCTGCTAAATGACTTAAATGTAAATGTAAATGTAGAATGTCATTGTATGCTGTAGAGTTAAGATTTCCCATCACTGGCACTAAGGGGCCTGGCTTCAACCATGAAAAACAGCCCCAGACCATTATTCCTCCTCCACCAAACTTTACAGTTGGCACTATGCATTCAGGCAGGTAATGTTCACCTGACATCCAGCTAACCCAGAATAGTCTGTCAGACTGCCAGATGGTGAAGCATGATTCATCACTCCAGAGAACGCGTTTCCACTGCTCCAGAGTCCAATGGCGGTGAGCTTTACACACCATTCCAGCCGACACTTGCCATTGCGCATGGTGATCATAGGCTTGTGTGCGACTGCTCAGCCATGGAAACCCATTTCATGAAGCTCCCGACGAACAGTTCTTGTGCTGACGTTGCTTCCAGAGGCAGTTTGGAACTCTGTAGTGAGTGTTGCAACCGAGGAGAGACGTTCAGCACTCTGCGGTCCCGTTCTGTGAGGTTGTGTGGTCTAACAGTGCTCGGCTGAGCCGTTGTTGCTCCTAGACGTTTCCACTTTACAATAACAGCACTTACAGTTGACCGGGGCAGCTCTAGCAGGGCAGAAATTTGACGAACTGACTTGATGGAAAGGTGGCATCCTATGACGGTGGCATCCTATGACGGTGCCACGTTGAAAGACACTGAGCTCTTCAGTAAGGCCATTCCACGGCCAATACCAGCGCCTCTACACAAGTACCAACGCACACTGTGTTACTATGGCAACCGAGAGGGGGAAATAATTATTGATGGAAAGTGAGTGGATGAGAAGAGAAGGCAGGAGGAGAGCCAACTCAGGTTACTGTGAGGTCACCACTTATCTGCAGTGTGCTTCTTCACACGGTATAGAATAGGTCAGTGAATAGTGGCTGCCACGTGTTCAAATTTAAGGCGCATCCACTGAGTATACATCAAACATTCACATATGCAGGGAAACACAACAAACTATACACACACATACTGTACTTGGCATTTGATGAGATGCCCTTCTACTCGTCCCACTGCTGTTGGCTATGGGGGACAGAGCACAGACCAGGCAGGATTGAAGTAGGTAGACAAACAGATGCTGAGGTCCCTCTGGAGAGGTTTCTATTCTAGATACCTCTCCACAACTCTCCAGAGTATACTGTATCTACAACACATGGCAGTCTCCATCTCCATCAACCGGTTACCTGCTTCTAACATAGGACATAAAATGACAGATCTAGGTTGGGGAGTTTGGTGAAAGAAACTGGTTTATGAATGATGCATGTGAAACGGTAATGGGTCTTTTGGGGAAGAAAAACAACTGTAGATGGTATATACAGTTGAAGTCGGAAGATTACATACACCTTAACCAAATACATTTAAACTCAGTTTTTCACAATTCCTGACATTTAATCCTAGTAAAATTTCGCTGTCTTAGGTCAGTTAGGATCACCACTTTATTTTAAGAATGTGAAATGTCAGAATAATAGTAGAGAGAATGATTTAGTTCAGCTTTTATTTCTTTCATCACATTCCCAGTGGGTCAGAAGTTCACACACACTCAATTAGTATTTGGTAGCACTGCCTTTAAATTGTTTACCTTGGGTCAAACGTTTTGGGTAGCCTTCCAAAAGCTTCCCACAATAAGTTGTGTGAATTTTGGTCCATTCCTCCTGACAGAGCTGGTGTAACTGAGTCAGGTTTCTAGGCCTCCTTGCTCGCACAGGCTTTTCAGTTCAGCCCACAGATTTTCTATAGGATTGAGGTCAGGGCTTTGTGATGGCCACTCCAATACCTTGACTTTGATGTCCTGAAGCCATTTTGCCACAACTTTGGAAGAATGCTTGGGGTCATTGTCCATTTGGAAGACCCATTTGCGACCAAGCTTTAACTTCCTGACTGATGTCTTGAGATGTTACTTCAATATATCCACATAATTTTCCTGCCTCATGATGCCATCTATTTTGTGAAGTGCACCAGTCCCTCCTGCAGCAAAGCACCCCCACAGCATGATGCTGCCACCCCCGTGCTTCATGGTTGGGATGGTGTTCTTCGACTTGCAAGCGTCCCCCTTTTTCCTCCAAACATAACGATGGTCATTATGGCCAAACAGTTCTATTTTTGTTTCATCAGACCAGAGGACATTTCTCCAAAAAGTATGATCTTTGTCCCCATTTGCAGTTGCAAAACGTAGTCTGGCTTTTTTATGTCGGTTTTGGAGCAGTGGCTTCTTCCCTGCTGAGTGGCCTTTCAGGTTATATTGATATGACTCGTTTTACTGTGGATATAAATACTTTTGTACATTTTTCCTCCAGCATCTTCACAGGTTCTGGGATTGATGTGCACTTTTCGCACGAAAGTACGCTCATCTCTAGGAGACAGAACGTGTCTCCTTCCTGAGCGGTATAACGGCTGCGTGGTCCCATGGTGTTTATACTTGTGTACTATTGTTTGTACAGATGAACGTGGTACCTTCAGGCATTTGGAAATTGCTCCCAAGGATGAACTAGACTTGTGGTAGTCCACAATTTTTTTTTCTGAGGTCTTGGCTGATTTCTTTTGATTTTCCCATGATGTCAAGCAAAGATGCACTAAGTTTGAAGGTTGGCCTTGAAATACATCCACAGGTACACCTCCAATTGACTCAAATTAAGTCAATTAGCCAATCAGAAGCTTATTATATAGAGCCATTATTGCATGGAACTCTGTTCCATCTCATATTGCTCAAATAAACAGCAAACCTGGTTTCAAAAAAACAAATAAAGCAACACCTTACGGCACTATTTTTGTGTGTATGCATTGATATCTAGGCTACATGTACCTTTATTAAAAAAATGTAGTTCTGTCCTTGAGCTGTTCTTGTCTATGAATGTTCTGTATTATGTCATGTTTCATGTTTTGTGTGGACCCCAGGAAGATTAGCTGCTGCTTTTGTAACAGCAAATGGGGATCCTAATAAAATACTTTCTGAAGGCACTGTACACATACATACATACATACATACATACATACATACATACATACATACATACATACATACATACATAATGTACGTGGAACTTTAAAGCACTGGTATGTTTCACAACATGACAATGTTGTAAATTGACAATGACATCAGGGAAGAAACGTGTGCACTCTGATTATACAGACGCTCTCCATAATCTTTAATTAATCCATTGTTGGATTAATTAGGAATGTTAATGTATTTTGGCAGCGATATTTAAAGCAGAACTTAATTATGATAAAGTATGGAATTGTCATACACTGAATTAATTAATTCCTTTTAATATTTTATTTTGTACTTCGCTACATTCCTTGCACCTTTCACTTTCTGTTCACTGGGACACTACAATTTAAATATTTATTCAGTGACTGACTGTTCTGTTATAAATTAGCAATAAGCAGCAATGTTCACATCCAGTTTAATTAGAGACTAGCTAGCTCAACTGCATGGACCGTGGGTTTCATTTGATTAAAAACACCAACCTAGGGATTGTTTTTGTTTATTAAGTCCTGTAAAAACAAGACCCTAATAATTTTTTCTGCTAACAGATTATATTATCGGCTTGATGATTGTAAACAAAAGCAATATGAGATTATGATATTCTGAGTCAAACATTAGCTGTAGATTAACATAAGTGTAAATACACATAATATAGTAATTATGTAAATCCCTCTACTTAGTAATAATATGATGCCTCGGTAAACAGCTGCTGATGTCATGATTGACATGTGAAAAGGCCTCCGTGACTCGGTTGCCATGAGCTTCCTGGCAAGACTTCCTGGTTTGAGCCAACCAGCATGCTTCTCAGCAGGTGGAGAGTTGTGATTGGCCATAGACCAGCCCAAGCAACCTATCACAGCCTTCTAAAGGCAGTGTGTCTAAGTCATACTGTATAAGATCCAGCTTCATAAACATCATGCAACATAAAGGCATCTGCTTAAAGACAAGGCTTATGCAACAGCATGTTCCTGCCTGCAGCTAGTGTGACTAACACTGATGATTTATGTACATGTATATTTAGTACAGGAGAGCGCGTGACCTGTCCTTTAGTCACCAGCAGGGACACTAATGTTCTCAGTTCTGTTCACTACAGAGAGTGGACTGCAGAGTGGAGGACAGAGAGTGGACCCATGCAGGGCAGCCTCACAGTAGCCTGCAGAGTGGAGGACATATAGAGGACCCATGCAGGGCAGCCTCACAGTGGCCTGCAGAGTGGAGGACATATAGAGGACCCATACAGGGCAGCCTCACAGTAGCCTGCAGAGTGGAGGACATATAGAGGACCCATACAGGGCAGCCTCACAGTAGCCTGCAGAGTGGAGGATATATAGAGGACCCATACAGGGCAGCCTCACAGTAGCCTGCAGAGTGGAGGACAGAGAGAGGACCCATACAGGGCAGCCTCACAGTAGCCTGCAGAGTGGAGGACAGAGAGAGGACCCATGCAGGGCAGCCTCACAGTAGCCTGCAGAGTGGAGGACAGAGAGTGGACCCATGCAGGGCAGCCTCACAGTAGCCTGCAGAGTGGAGGACATATAGAGGACCCATACAGGGCAGCCTCACAGTAGCCTGCAGAGTGGAGGACAGAGAGAGGACCCATGCAGGGCAGCCTCACAGTAGCCTGCAGAGTGGAGGACAGAAAGAGGACCCATACAGGGCAGCCTTACAGTGGCCTGCAGAGTGGAGGACAGAGAGAGGACCCATACAGGGCAGCCTCACAGTAGCCTGCAGAGTGGAGGACATATAGAGGACCCATACAGGGCAGCCTCACAGTAGCGTGCAGAGTGGAGGACAGAGAAAGGACCCATGCAGGGCAGCCTCACAGTAGCCTGCAGAGTGGAGGACAGAGAGAGGACCCATGCAGGGCAGCCTCCCAGTAGCCTGCAGAGTGGAGGACAGAAAGAGGACCCATGCAGGGCAGCCTCACAGTGGCCTGCAGAGTGGAGGACATATAGAGGACCCATGCAGGGCAGCCTCACAGTAGCCTGCAGAGTGGAGGACAGAGAGAGGACCCATGCAGGGCAGCCTCACAGTAGCCTGCAGAGTGGAGGACAGAGAGAGGACCCATGCAGGGCAGCCTCACAGTAGCCTGCAGAGTGGAGGACAGAGAGAGGACCCATGCAGGGCAGCCTCACAGTAGCCTGCAGAGTGGAGGACAGAAAGAGGACCCATACAGGGCAGCCTCACAGTAGCCTGCAGAGTGGAGGACAGAAAGAGGACTCATACAGGGCAGCCTCACAGTGGCCTGCAGAGTGGAGGACAGAGAGAGGACCCATACAGGGCAGCCTCACAGTAGCCTGCAGAGTGGAGGACAGAGAGAGGACCCATGCAGGGCAGCCTCACAGTAGCCTGCAGAGTGGAGGACAGAGAGTGGACCCATGCAGGGCAGCCTCACAGTAGCCTGCAGAGTGGAGGATATATAGAGGACCCATGCAGGGCAGCCTCACAGTAGCCTGCAGAGTGGAGGACAGAAAAAGGACCCATACAGGGCAGCCTCACAGTGGCCTGCAGAGTGGAGGACAGAGAGAGGACCCATACAGGGCAGCCTCACAGTAGCCTGCAGAGTGGAGGACAGAGAGAGGACCCATGCAGGGCAGCCTCACAGTAGCCTGCAGAGTGGAGGACAGAGAGAGGACCCATGCAGGGCAGCCTCACAGTAGCCTGCAGAGTGGAGGACAGAGAGAGGACCCATGCAGGGCAGCCTCACAGTAGCCTGCAGAGTGGAGGACAGAGAGAGGACCCATGCAGGGCAGCCTCACAGTAGCCTGCAGAGTGGAGGACAGAGAGAGGACCCATGTAGGGCAGCCTCACAGTAGCCTGCAGAGTGGAGGACAGAGAGAGGACCCATGCAGGGCAGCCTCACAGTAGCCTGCAGAGTGGAGGACAGAGAGAGGACCCATACAGGGCAGCCTCACAGTAGCCTGCAGAGTGGAGGACAGAGAGAGGACCCATGTAGGGCAGCCTCACAGTAGCCTGCAGAGTGGAGGACAGAGAGAGGACCCATGTAGGGCAGCCTCACAGTAGCCTGCAGAGTGGAGGACAGAGAGAGGACCCATGCAGGGCAGCCTCACAGTAGCCTGCAGAGTGGAGGACAGAGAGAGGACCCATGCAGGGCAGCCTCACAGTAGCCTGCAGAGTGGAGGACAGAGAGAGGACCCATGTAGGGCAGCCTCACAGTAGCCTGCAGAGTGGAGGACAGAGAGAGGACCCATGCAGGGCAGCCTCACAGTAGCCTGCAGAGTGGAGGACAGCGAGAGGACCCATGCAGGGCAGCCTCACAGTAGCCTGCAGAGTGGAGGACAGCGAGAGGAGGTTCTTATGATTGGCGGTTGCAACAACGTCTCTCTGTTTAATCTTCTGTTAACTCATAGAAGGATGATTCTCATGAAACCAGTTTTAAAATGTCTGTAGCAAATTGAGGTACAAAACCATGATGCATTTGCTAAAATCTATTATAATTCTGAGAACTAAGATGTCTAGTTTATGGGAAAGTGTCTTATTTTAAATGCATTGAAAATTTGCGCCTGAATTACCGAAATGCGTCCAGATTACATTTAGGTCATGTTATACATTACATCATAATAATAGTTATGAAAATGATAAGTACAGATCCTAATCTCAGTGATTCAAGAGAATATATATATTTTTGTTCACAGTTTCGTGAGAATGACCCAAAAGTGCTTTTTCAATTGCATTATCAAACACATTTTCAATACCTTGAGGACTTTCTTCTTGATCTTGGATGGAAAGTGTTTATTAGTCCGTTAGCAACACCATTGATAGTGTTTGAGAGGATATTTTGTTTCACTTTCATTCCTCTAGTCTAGCCCGAATGCTAATAGTCTGTGTTGGTAGACACTTGTTAGCCAAAATTACCCAGGCAGGCTTACAAAAACAACATTTGAGAGTGCGCTGACCTTGGTGCTAGAGGGGGTACGCAGCTGGAGGTTGAATGTTTGAAGGGGTACGGGACTGTAAAAAGTTTGGGAACCACTGTCCTAGACTATTTGGATGATTCATGTAGGCCCCATGGAGGGAGAGACGGAGACAAAAAATACCCACTCTTCTACCAGGGGCAGCAGGTTTGACCCAGCCCAGCAGGGAGAGGGTCATCTTGGGTAGCAGCCTGAGGATGCTCCCCTGCCCCCTCCACCCCTCATGGAGCGCATTAGCCAGCCCGAGGGTGTCTGGTGGGGGAGCGTGGGGGACAGTGAAGGGATGGACCCCCTTTAGTGACAGTCAGATTTATATGCCCTATAAAACACTCCATTAGAGTACTGGCTGGCATTTTAAGGCCCTTTAAAGAGGCATGGGGGTATGAAACACTAATATGTCATCTACACTAATCAGCATACTCAAATGGAATACCATCATTTTCTGTGTGGAGAAATATGATAGGGATTGGGATGGGCGTAATTGTTATACTTCATACTCTGTCATACTCCAAACCAGCAGGAAACTGCTGTTCCCGTTTTCCCTGCTTTTGCTCGTCATGATTCCTAAGGATACTGTAACTGACGCCCACCAAGGGGTAAAAAAAACATTATAAACTGGGTGGTTCGAACCCTGAATGCTGATTGGCTGACCGCCGTGGTATATCAGACCATATACCACAGGTATGACAACTTTTATTTTTACTGCTCTAATTACATTGGTAACCAGTTTATAATAGCAATAAGGCACCTCGGGGTTTGTGCTATATGGCCAATATACCACGGCTAAGGGCTGTGTCGAGACACTCTATGCTGCGTTGTGCTTAAGAACAGCCCTTAGCTGTGGTATATTGGCCATATACCACACCTCCTCGGGCCTTATTGCTTAAATAACTCGCCAAAATGGAAATCAGTATGGAAGAGGCCTCAAAACACAATTAACATAATGAACACGGTATTTAAGAAGGGGCATAATATCAGATTCAGCCTCGAATAAACCTTTTCTCTGCCAGCCTAAGCTCTACTGGAGTCCCTCCCGCTTCTTCCTCTGCATAGTCTTAATTAGAGCTGGAAAATAAATGATCCTGTGTGCTCAGTCAGTACACACCTCCCTCCCAGTTTAAAACTCACTAACACCCGTTAAACAAATACACACACCCTTCGTCTTCCTCCATCTAAAATCTCACTAATACATGCTAGCAGCTACACGCCGTCACGCCCTGCAGTCCTGTTCAACACGCCATCACGCCCTGCAGTCCTGTTCAACACACCGTCACGCCCTGCAGTCTGTTCAACACGCCGTCACGCCCTGCAGTCCTGTTCAACACGCCATCACGCCCTGCAGTCCTGTTCAACACGCCGTCACGCCCTGCAGTCCTGTTCAACACGCCCTGCAGTCTGTTCAACACGCCGTCACGCCCTGCAGTCCTGTTCAACACGCCGTCACACCCTGCAGTCTGTTCAACACGCCGTCACACCCTGCAGTCCTGTTCAACACGCCGTCACACCCTGCAGTCTGTTCAACACGCCGTCACGCCGTGCAGTCCTGTTCAACACGCCGTCACGCCCTGCAGTCCTGTTCAACACGCCGTCACGCCCTGCAGTCCTGTTCAACACGCCGTCACGCCCTGCAGTCCTGTTCAACACGCCGTCACGCCCTGCAGTCCTGTTCAACACGCCGTCACGCCCTGCAGTCCTGTTCAACACGCCGTCACACCCTGCAGTCCTGTTCAACACGCCGTCACGCCCTGCAGTCCTGTTCAACACGCCGTCACGCCCTGCAGTCCTGTTCAACACGCCGTCACGCCCTGCAGTCCTGTTCAACACGCCGTCACGCCCTGCAGTCTGTTCAACACGCCGTCACGCCCTGCAGTCTGTTCAACACGCCGTCACGCCCTGCAGTCCTGTTCAACACGCCGTCACGCCCTGCAGTCCTGTTCAACACGCCGTCACGTCCTGCAGTCCTGTTCAACACGCCGTCACGCCCTGCAGTCCTGTTCAACACGCCGTCACACCCTGCAGTCCTGTTCAACACGCCGTCACGCCCTGCAGTCCTGTTCAACACACACTCTCTCTCTCTTTCCTTCCTCTGCTTCTTAGCACCTCTTAACAGCATGAGCGTGGTAGAGTGGTAATCGTAGGGATTCTATAGCTGCTCCGGTTCAAAGCCTGATTCTCTGTGGTGCTGTAGGAGAAATATGGAGGGGAATAACTCACACTTTATGAGCCCAGTCGGGTGAGGATCGGGCTGGGACTGAGAGGTCATTCATAGACCTAACGTTTACTCAGACCCAACCATCAAAGACTCATTCAACGTGAATGAATGAGACCTCATAGCTGCATCCACGATGGTGAAAGCATGCTTCTATGGGAGGATGTCTGTGTTAGATAGAGAGAAAAGAGAAAGTGCATGATCCAGTGTGTGAAAATATGTGCAAGCGTGAAAGTATGCATGTGTGTGTGAAGGTGTGTATTATACTGTGATTATGAGAGAGGTACAGATGTGTAAACACAGGTCAATGTGGCTCTGTGTGTGTAAACTGAGTATCAGTGTATTTTGAAAACCAAGAGTGTGCAGCACTTAGCTGAACAAACCAATTTATGTCATTTAAATATAAGAAGCAAAACAACCCAGATAGCCTACTCTCCCTCCCTTCCTCCTCTCTCTCAGATTCACATATCAGGCCTGCAGTGCGGGAGGACTCAGCCAGGAGGGGTGTGTGGACAGGTCTGGGATCAGCTGAGATCAGCTGATATCGATGGGGTAAAGCTGAAGGGATTTCTGCCTGTAATCCAGGCCTGATCCTGGTTCAGGCTGCAGTGTCAGGAGAGACTAGCAGAGGAGATATACCTGTCACTGTCAGCTCCAGCAATCAGAAGCAGCGAACGCTCTTTATTGACCTGTCTAAAGCAGACCTGTTCAAATACTAAGAATGGTCAGGGATTTGCCTGTGAAGCTCAATCTATTTTAAATGATTTCAAATCGTATTTGAACCCAGGTCTAACGTGCTGCTGCAGACAGAGTTCACTCCAGCCCTGATCTTGGATCCTTTGTTCTAGTATAGCACCACGGTTTTGTCCTCCTTTATCCTGCACATCAATTACTGCTGTTGCTCAAAGTGCTACCAGTGCAGAAATATACAGACCTAGTTTCCTCAGTCTAACACTGTGTATTGCATGTTCACAGACATACACCTTGAAACTCCCACCATATTAAGCAGTAGAGTGGCGAATGGTTACCAGCACATTGATATAAAAACAGGCATAGACCAACTGCCTCTATAAAAGACCTGTAGCACCGGGGATAAAAACAAGCATAGACCAACTGCCTCTATAAAAGACCTGTAGCACCGGGGATAAAAACAAGCATAGACCAACTGCCTCTATAAAAGACCTGTAGCACCGGGGATAAAAACAAGCATAGACCAACTGCCTCTATAAAAGACCTGTAGCACCGGGGATAAAAACAAGCATAGACCAACTGCCTCTATAAAAGACCTGTAGCACCGGGGATAAAAACAAGCATAGACCAACTGCCTCTGTAAAAGACCTGTAGCACCGGGGATAAAGACCTGTAGCACCGGGGATAAAAACAAGCATAGACCAACTGCCTCTGTAAAAGACCTGTAGCACCGGGGATAAAAACAGGCATAGACCAACTGCCTCTGTAAAAGACCTGTAGCACCGGGGATAAAGACCTGTAGCACCGGGGATAAAGACCTGTAGCACCGGGGATAAAAACAGGCATAGACCAACTGCCTCTGTAAAAGACCTGTAGCACCGGGGATAAAGACCTGTAGCACCGGGGATAAAGACCTGTAGCACCGGGGATAAAGACCTGTAGCACCGGGGATAAAGACCTGTAGCACCGGGGATAAAGACCTGTAGCACCGGGGATAAAGACCTGTAGCACCGGGGATAAAGACCTGTAGCACCGGGGATAAAAACAGTATCTCCTAAAAAAATTACCTTCTTACTCCAACGCATGAGTCATGGCCTAGAACCTGAAGCAAAGGCATATTTACAACAGCAGCTGTGTTTGTGCGTGTGTGTGTGTATATGCATAAGTGTCTATTCCCCAGACAGAGGAGTCAGTCCAACTTGAAAGAGTAGTAAGCTGGACCATGCTTCTCCTCAGCCTGGCGTTCTGGTGACAGTAATTGCCATGTCTAATTAGGTAGGAATGTGTCAGTAATGAGTCTCACCCCGGGTTCCCAGGTGCCCTAATGAGTCTCACCCCGGGTTCCCAGGTGCCCTAATGAGTCTCACCCCGGGTTCCCAGGTGCCCTAATGAGTCTCACCCCGGGTTCCCAGGTGCCCTAATGAGTCTCACCCCGGGTTCCCAGGTGCCCTAATGAGTCTCACCCCGGGTTCCCAGGTGCCCTAATGAGTCTCACCCCGGGTTCCCAGGTGCCCTAATGAGTCTCACCCCGGGTTCCCAGGTGCCCTAATGAGTCTCACCCCGGGTTCCCAGGTGCCCTAATGAGTCTCCCCCCGGGTTCCCAGGTGCCCTAATGAGTCTCCCCCCGGGTTCCCAGGTGCCCTAATGAGTCTCACCCCGGGTTCCCAGGTGCCCTAATGAGTCTCACCCCGGGTTCCCAGGTGCCCTAATGAGTCTCACCCCGGGTTCCCAGGTGCCCTAATGAGTCTCACCCCGGGTTCCCAGGTGCCCTAATGAGTCTCACCCCGGGTTCCCAGGTGCCCTAATGAGTCTCACCCCGGGTTCCCAGGTGCCTTAATGAGTCTCACCCCGGGTTCCCAGGTGCCTTAATGAGTCTCACCCCGGGTTCCCAGGTGCCTTAATGAGTCTCACCCCGCGTTCCCAGGTGCCCTGCTGAGAGGATCGTTAGTCATATCCAACCTCTACCAATGCAACACACTCTGGGTATAGGGTGCCCTTAGACACAGATCTAGGATCAGCTTACTATCACCAACATCCTCACCTCAATGCAGAACTGGCTGAGATCTGTGTCTAGGGGTAAAACTTCTCAGAACAGAACAGCAGAGGGAGCAGTCTCAGACTCTCAGCTACACCAAAACACCCCTGATAACAAACAGATCTGTTATCACACACAGAGGTATATCATCATGCCCATTCACTGGCTTTGCACCGAGGGGCCAAAAAGAGCAGAGTGGTAGACGTGGAAGGAGGATGAGAGGGTGAGAAAGTGGTAGGAGGGGTGTAGTGTGTAAAATCACTGTGGCACCTCACACACAACGCAGTACTCAGGGCAATAACACTGTAGCTCCGCACCAACAGTAAATTATCCCTTGTACCTAAATCATTCATTTAATGCATTTCACTACCAGTCTGTCATCTAATAGCATCAGCACAGAGCAGAGAGGCAGTGCTTTAGCTGAAGCTACAGTATGAGTTAGGTGTACACAGCGAGACCTTGTCAGTCCCGTAAGACCATAGAAAGAGATAGAAAGGGATGACAACAAACACACAGAGAGAAAGAGGGAGTAAAGAGAGCAAAAAAAGTTTAGCAATGACAGAGAGAAAAAAAACGTGACTAAGCTGGTAAAAGAAGAGAGAGAAAATAACAAAAAAGAGGACAAGCAATTAAGTAGGGACCTTTTGTCTGAGGAGCTTGCTGCGTACGCGACCCCATAGCTTGGCCCCGGTGTTGGTGTGCCTCTTGATGGCTGAGGAGGGGGTTTGAGGCTGCTGGTTGTTCTGCTGCTGGTCCACCACACAGCAGTGCTGCTCCAGCCGCTCACACACTGTGTTGAGGTTCACGTCGGACACCAGGACCTCCGTCATCCTACCGGAGACTGTGTGCAGGGGTTAATATGAACTAACTAACAGGGAGTAAAATCCCAAAGGTATCCACTTCCTGAGTGGTCAGATCCAGCACTGTGCAGAAAAACCTCACGTCTAAGGTTGGGGATTTGTCTTCTAAATGTTGAGACGAAAAAAGGTCTCCCTCAGTTGATGTTCATTTAAGAAAAAAGGTGAAAATGTCCGTTTCAAATTTTAAGATGAGGCAATAAGGAAGGCACAAGGTATGACAGGCAGTTTCAGTCCGTGAGAACAGAGAATCCTGATATGGTTTTCAGTCTTCTTCTAAAGCCGGAGAATTCCACACTGGTCCCTCTCTGGGATGTCAAGATTATTCCACACTGTGCTTCTGCCAGCATCTCCACAGCTCACAATCTGATTTCCAGTAACGCAAACAGAGACACGGAGCACAGTGTGAGGGGGAGCGCGAGAGAGAGGAGGGATGGTGGGAGGGGGGGGGGGGGGGCGTGGGCAGATGGAGGGGGAGTGAATGAGCTGCTGCCGTCACCAGCCCTGTTTCTCCAGATGTGAGAACACACCTCCAACAAACTGAGAAAAAGAAAGAGATTAAGAAAATAAAATAGAGACAGAGAGAGAAAGATGACAAACCCTGTTGTGTGCCTTTCCTCTTAGCCTTCATGCATGTCATCATTTCCCACAACTGGTAACCAATCAAGGAAGTGAGTAAAAGAGGGAAAGAAAGGAATGTGAGAGGGAGAGAGAGAAGAGGGCAATGTGACTGAGACAAGAGGTTGATTTAGACCCCATCTGAACTGGGACCACATTTCAGCTACATGTAATGGAACCTCAAAGAACAATATGACATTTTGAAGGGTGAAAAAAAGGTACTAAATGGTTGTCACACTGACACACCCTCTCGTAATCTGACAAGCACATCAGCTCTCTCCCTGTGTGCATGTTGCCATGCGTTTTCTCCACGCTTCCACACTCCACTGAGTCCTCCGCCCATTATGTGTGTGTGTGTATATATCAGTTTGTGTGTGTTAAGAGTGGGATTCCACTCCCACTCCTCCAGCCCCTCTCCCCTGTCCATAGGGAGATGCAGGGATAATTGACCCCCAGTGTTTCCACTATGCTAGTTAACCCTTACCCCCACCACCCTCAGCCGTCCAGACACATATCAGGGAATCCTTCATATGGGTTTTTCTATAAACTAGGGTACCAGTGAGGATTTCCTACAATGGAAAACTTGTTACAGCTGTTGATAAGTCATTGATAATAATCTGCTATTGTTTTTCCATCATTACATTAAGATAAGGGGAGATCATAGCTATATTCAATAAAATTCACAAGTTGATTTAAAACCCTTTATCACGGTTGTTGTCTTGACCAATGACCTTGAGCCTTCTTGGATGGGCACTTCTAATGTAACTATGGCAGCACAAAAGGTCTTGAATTCTCGAGTTCTACCCTTAGATTTGGTGGTGACGTAGTGTCCCCATAAGTGATAGAACACTGAGCCAATCATGGTGCAACTAGAGACCATTACGAACCCCTACGCTTCGTATTTTCCGCTGGTTGCCCCACCACAGAAAGAACTGAGCTAGGCTGAAACACCTGCATTTTGGAGCTGCCTTACTCAAGAAAGCAAAAAAGAGACCATGTTTGTTTGCGGCTTTATTATCTCAATTATATATATTTTTTTTACATTGTTTGCCAAAATAACATGCAAAACAGGCAGCCCCCACCAAAATAAAAAACGTAGCCAAATGTGGGGCTCAAAACAGGCTCTGAATGACAGGTCGCCACTCCTCATTCGTTATGCCGGTGAAGACAGTTGTTCCTGGATCCACTTTGGATCTACTATCCCAGGCGAATTGAGGTTGATCATCTGCTGTTGTCTGCTTGATTTACAGTAGGGTTTTAGATTTAACAGTGAAGGCATCAAGGTAATTAGTTTATGTTTTCATATGTTTTTGTGCCTTGTATTGGTCTCCTGTGCTCAAATATATAGGATAGACTAATGCACCACACCCAAAGCTCTTCCTATGAATTATTCTGATATAATATAGTCCTAGACCTGTGTTGTATAGGTTGAGTTATGGGCCAACTTGCATATATTACCTTATATTCCTCTAAGTACACTCTAAGTACACACGTGGAAATGCTTAAAAAAAAAATAATGTTTCAACCCATTTTGAAATGTTGATCCCAATGTCACACATTGGCCCCATTATTTATAGAAAGACCCATATACAATATATTATCTCCAGCCACTCTGGAGACTACTACAGCGAATCAGAATCTACTCTCAGAAAGCACAACTCGGGATACACAGTCAGACATGGATGATGGATGGTTATGCTGCAAGCTTTGAAAGGGAATAGTATATTGTATAATGAATGGATCGATCCAGGAAAGCCTGCTTGTCATAATTTATCTGGCTCCATATCTATTCTCCATTTATTTCTATGAAGGAGAAAAGGAGAACGACGGAAGGCTGCATTTCATAGCGTAACAGAGACAGATTGTCTCCTCTCCACAACAGTAGCTATGTATGGTCACACAGACCCCCTATGCGCTCCATACTGAGGTTGACTGCTATCTTCAGATAGCAGCACGGAGTCATGGGAGGGGAACACAGAGAGGGTACCAGGCAGATAACACACATGTCATATATGAAAGGAGGAATGCATGCATTGATTGCACAAATACACACAGTAAGATGAGAATCCTTCTGAAGCAAATCAGAATAGGCTCTTCCCACAGCCATTATGCCTAGAGACCCATCAGTTTGGTCAAAGCAAGATTAAATCAAAACGAATGTAAGCCAAAAGGCAGGGAGAAGATAGGCCAACTACTCGGTTCAGTACAGTACTTGATAACTGGTATTTCCATTCAAAAAAATGTTCACTCTCTCAACAACTCTTATCACAAGTTAAACAAAGCTAGTCAGTGTTGTCAGCCTTCAGCCTGAACTCAATATGATGTCATACATGACCGTGACAGACCACGGGGGTTACGTGAATGACATCTTGTAATGATGATAATAAAACTTTGTTCCGATAGGAGATAGTTAGCGCCCTTAACTGTGAGTATGTGCGTGTTAGGTCTATCTGTGCTTCGGACGGATGGGACTAACTCCTCGTCTCTGCCTGGCTCTTTGCTGTTTTCAATCAGGGGGCTGACCGTAGCAGTAGGAGCTCAGCCTGGCAGGGTATTTTTTATTTTTTTACTCAGGATTGTAAGCATGAAACATGTATACAGTCTGGTGCATCATTTCTTGGAAAGAATGTCTGGGAGCCTTTTATAATTATATATATATTTTGGGTGATTAAGGGAGTCCTAGTCACTTGCATTTTTTGGGGCAGACAACTATGGCACAGCACGAGGCATAGAAACAACATGAACTCCTCAGCGACACTGCTAGATAGTAATGCAAGATTCCACTGTATATTCAATGAAAACCAAAACAATTCACTGAATCATTCCCCATATTCACAATGTATTGGCACAAAGATAAACACAGAATGAGTTTGACCTGAATCGATCATGGTTGCAATCCACCGTGTCCTCCTGCTGTGAATGAATAGCAATGGGCCTTTAAAAAGGTTTGTCAGTTCTAGCAGGAAGTCTCCACCTCAGTCAACTGGAACAATCAGCTCCCATTAAATCCCAGCTATACTGGAAGACATACTGGGAGCACTAGAGTCAACTGGCTGTTAGTGTTCCACTGCTTCTCTTTCAACTGTCATCTGTCTCTTCTTCCCTCTGATCAGCCAGACAGCAACAACAACAAAAGGCAATGGATCAGCACCTCTTCCTCTTTTTTTAGAGGATGTCTAGTTAGCCGTTACCCTGCATTGTCTCAAAGGCTTCTTTTGTCTTTACTGTACTTCAATGGGAAGTCACCGTCTAAGAGCGATGATGAGAGATTCTATGTTCTTTAAATTCATTTAAAGTATCTGAAGAAAGCTTGGGTTAATTACCTCTACTGTTAAGGAGTGTTTCTGTTATAAAGGCTGGGGTGCACATATACACATAGGATGATAGTATAGCTTTCTGTGTCCATCAGATGATATAGAATAGAACATGTAGGTGTTTGTTTATCTGTGTGTTTGACAGTGTTGTCTTCCACCACACAGCTTCAGTATAAGGAACATGGGGCTGAGGGGAGAGCAGATCCATTCATCAACATTGCAGCAATATTCTTTCTTGAAGATTGACAGTACAGTTAGTCCATCACTCCAAATTACAATGACATCACACACACAAAATTTCACTCAACAGTACCCAAACACACATAATCCTACTTGCCGAAACCTATTCAACACCCCCCCCCCCGCCCCCCCTCCAGTATTTCCTCATGGCTTATTTATGGAGTTAATGATATGTCAACATAATGACATGTCTACATCAT
Source organism: Salvelinus fontinalis (assembly GCF_029448725.1). NCBI lineage: Eukaryota > Metazoa > Chordata > Actinopteri > Salmoniformes > Salmonidae > Salvelinus > Salvelinus fontinalis. The sequence goes on along the minus strand of NC_074666.1, from coordinate 36,071,056 downwards.
CTATTCTGCATTATGTGGGATATGCTGAGACCCTGCTTTGGCAGAATCACACACACACACACTTGCGAGTTTGTAGATGCTCACACACAAACACTATAATGATGTCAGGTCCTGGAATGTGTGTAAAGCTTTGCTTGGAGAGAGGTAGAGACAGTCACTTTACCCCTACCTACCTACGCAATTACCTGGACTAACCTGTACCCCCGCACATTGACATAGTACCAGTACCCCTGTATATAGCCTCGTTATTGTTATTTATTGTAAAAAAAAATTGTATTGCTTTAGTATATTTTTCAAATTATTTTCTTATTATATAAAGAAAAATGCTAATATTTACTTACTTACTTATTGTTGGTTAAGGGCTTATAAGTAAACATTTCACAGTAAGGTCTACCTACACCTGTTGTATTCACCACATCTGACAATTAAAGTTTGATTTGATAAAAAGTGAGGGGGGGGAGCGAGAAAGAGAAAGAAAAAAATAGGAGAGAGAAAGAGAACAAAAAAAAATGGGAGCCTACAATATGTCTGGCCATTGCTGAGAGCCTTAGTTCTGACATCATTGTCAGGCCTGTGTCTTAATTATACACTGAACCAAAATATAAACGCAACATGTAAAGTCTTGTTCCCATGTTTCATGAGCTGAAATAAAAGATCCCAGAAATGTTCTATACACACAAAAAGCGTATTTCTCTCAGGTTTTGTGCACAAATGTGTTTACATACCTGTTAGTGAGCATTTCTCCTTTGCCAAAATAATCCATCCACCTGACAGGTGGCATATCAAAAAGCTGATTAAACAGCATGCTCATTACACAGGTGCACATTGTGCCGGGGACAATAAAAGGCCACTTCAAAATGTGCAGTTGTGTCACACAACAATGCCACAGAGGTCTCAAGTTGAGGGAGCGTGCCATTGGCATGCTGACTGCAGGAATGTTCATCAGAGCTGTTGCCAGATAATTAAATGTTAATTTCTCTACCACAAGCTGCATTCGTTGTTTGAGAGAATTTGGCAGTACATTTTTATTTATTTTATTTATTTCACCAGGTAGGCCAGTTGAGAACAAGTTCTCATTTACAACTGCGACCTGGCCAAGATAGAGCAAAGCAGTGCAACACAGAGTTACACATGGGATAAACAAACGTACAGTAAATAACACAATAGAAAAAGTCTATATAGAGTATGTGCAAATGGCATGAGGTAAGGCAATAAATAGGCCATAGTAGCGAAGTAATTACAATTTAGCATATAAACACTGGAGTGATTGATGTGCAAGTAGAAATACTGGTGCGCAAAAGAGCAAAAAAAAGTAAATAAAAACAATATGGGGATGAGGTAGGTAGATTGGATGGGCTATTTACAGATGGGCCTTGTACAGTTGCAGCGATCGGTAAGCTGCTCAGATAGCTGATGCTTAAATTTAGTGAGGGAGGTAGGCCAGTTGAGAACAAGTTCTCATTTACAACTGGCCAAGATAGAGCAAAGCAGTGCGACACAAACACAGAGTTACATATGGGATAAACAAACGTACAGTCAATAACAGAACAGAAAAATCTATTTACAGTGTGTGCAAATGTAGTAAGATTAGGGAGGTAAGGCAATAAATAGGAAATAGTGGCAAAATAATTACAATTTAGCAATTAAACACTGGGGTGATAGACGTGCAGAAGATGAATGTGCAAGTATAGATACTGGGGTTCAAATGAGCAAAAAATAACATGGGGATGAGGTATTTGGGTGGGCAATTTACAGATGGGCTATGTACAGGTGCAATGATCGGTAAGCTGCTCTGACAGCTGATGCTTAAAGTTAGTGAGGGAGATAAGTATCCAGCTTCAGTCATTTTTGCAATTCATTTCCAGTCATTGGCAGCAGAGAACTGGAAGGAAAGGCGGCCAAAGGAGGAGTTGGCTTTGGGGGTGACCCGTGAAATATACCTGCTGGAGCGTGTGCTGCTATGGTGACCAGTGAGCTGAGATAAGGCAGGGCTTTACATCGCAAAGACTTATAGATGACCTGGAGCCAGTAGGTTTGGTGACGAATATGTAGCGAGGGCCAGCCAACGAGAGCATACAGGTCACAGTGGTGGGTAGTATATGGTGATTTGGTGACAAAAAGGATGGCACTGTGACAGTTTGCTGAGTAGTGTGTTGGAGGCTATTTTGTAAATGACGTCGCCGAAGTCAAGGATCGGTAGGATAGTCAGTTTTACGAGGGTATGTTTGGCAGCATGAGTGAAGGCTGCTTTGATGCGAAATAGGAACCCGATTCTAGATTTAATTTTGGATTGGAGTTGTTTAATATGAGTCTGGAAGGAGAGTTTACAGTCCAACCAGACACCTAGGTATTTGTATTTGATGTTGTCCACATATTCCAAGTCAGAACCGTCCAGAGTAGTGATGCTAGACGTGCGGGCGGGTGGGGGCAGTGATCAGTTGAAAAGCATGCATTTAGTTTTGCTTGCATTTAGAGGAGTTTGAGGCCACGGAAGGAGTGGTGTATGGCATTGAAGCTCGTCAGGAGGTTTGTTAACACAGTGTCCAAAGCTGGGTGAAACGTATACAGAATGGTGTCGTCTGCGTAGAGGTGGATCAGAGAATCACCAGCAGCAAGAGCGACATCATTGATGTAAACAGAGAAATTAGTCGGCCCGAGAATTGAACCCTGTGGCACCCCCATAGAGACTGCCAGAGGTCCGGACAACAGGCCCTCCGATTTGACACACTGAACTCACACCGCACCCACTCGCCCGACTAGCATCACTACTCTGCACGGTTCTGATTTAGAATATGTGGACAACTACAAATACCTAGGTGTCTGGCTAGACTGCTAGACTACCAGACCATGTGTATGGCGACATGTACAGTAGGCGACCGGTATGCTGATGTCAACGTTGTGAACAGAGTGCCACATGGCGGCGGTGGGGTTTTGGTATGGGCAGGCATAAGCTACAGACAACGAACACAACTGCATTTTATCAATGGCAATTTGAATGCACAGAGATACCGTGACAAGATCCTGAGGTCCATTGTCGTGCCATTCATCCGCCGCCATTACCTCATGTTTCAGCATGATAATGCACAGCCCCATGTCGCAAGGAACTGTACACAATTCCTGGAAGCTGAAAATGTCCCAGTTCTTCAATGGCCTGCGTACTCGAGACATGTCACTCGTTGAGCATGTTTGGGATGCTCTGGATTGACGTGTACAACAGTGTGCTCCAGTTCCTTCCAATATCCAGCAAGCACAGCCATTGAAAAGGACTGGGACAACATTCCACAGGCCATAATCAGCAGCCTCATCAACTCTATGCGAAGGCGATGTGTTTCGGTGCATGAGGCAAATGCTGGTCACACCAGATACTGACTGGTTTTATGATCCGCGCCCCTACCTTCTTTTAAGGTATCCGTGACCAACAGATGTATATCTGTATTCCCAGTCATGTGAAATCCATAGATTAGAGCCTAATATTCTTTTTTTATATTGACTGATTTCCTCTCATGAGGAAATAACTCAGTAACTCAGTAAAATCTTTGCTGCATGTTGCATTTATATTTTTGTTCAGTATAGACAACCAGGGTGGCACAGTTAGCCTCACAGCCCTCTATAAAGACTTCTCCATTATCGAGCGGCTCCATAAGAGACAGATAGGCTCAGCCCAGGACGCAACTCAGTCCTACCTGGGATTCTTCACTTGACTTTCACAACTTTATTTCCAAACGTGTATGAAGTGGCCTTAAAACAACCCTGGGCTGTTTTGTGAATTAGCATTAATTGATTCATTCCATTGGCAAGTACAGCTTGGATTCCAATATGAAGAATCTCGTTCTAGAGTAGAAACCAAACATGAGGGCTTTGAACTGACATCCACCGGTAACATGAACCGACACACTTTTACAGCTGGACGGTGTTTCCTACAACACATTGGTGCGGCTGGCTTCCAGATTAAGCGAGCAGTGTGTCAAGAAGCAGTGCAGCTTGGCAGGGTCATGCTTCGGAGGACGCATGGCTTTCGATAGACGCCTCTCCCGAGTCCGTAGAGGAGTTGCAGCGATGAGACAAGACTAACTACCAATTGGATACCACGAAATTGGGGAGAAAATGGGGTAAAAATAAAAAATACAAATACAATTCCAGGTCAAACCATCCTAGAGAATAATATTGTAGTTAGTGCATCCATCACAGACATAGCAGGAGAGGCATTCCCTTTAACCAGATTATGAAATACATGTGATAAATGAAAACACAGGATCATAACTCATGATGAAATCTAATGAAAGTGGAGATGCTTTGGGGTTATTAAGATTCCTCGTAAAAAAAATGACTGACTACACTGGATTCATCTATGGGTCATTGTGAGGTGTGTGTGGTGTACTGTGTGCGTGGAAGGGGTGGGGCTATGGGCAGTGGTGGAGGCCTATGATTGGTGGTTGTGACAGCCTGGTAATACAGATAGCCATAAGCCATATCCTTGGCGGATAATTCAATCAGCTTTAATTCTCCAATACCTTGGCCGCCCGCCTCTATAAATATCACTCCTAAATTACCCCCCTCCGCCATTTTCCCTCCTTCCTATCTTGCCTCATTCTTCTACTAAAACTGCACACGGGGGGGGGGGGATAGATACCGCTGTGCTGCTCAGAATCACAATGGAATGACAGCTGGGGTTTGCAGGGAGGGGCGAGGGTAAGGTGTGTGTGTGTGTGTGTGTGTGTACACATACATGCAGGCTCAGTATGTGTGTGTCTGAGTTCATGATGTGCGTGACCATGTGTCAGGTCTTTCATGTGAAGGGGAGCCCAGGGTGAGAAGCTGACAGCCCAGAGGGGGTCTCCCTGGCTGAGCCCTCCTGCTTTCATGTGAGTGGACTGGGGGCAGAACTCAGATTAAACACTATCATCACTACAGACTCTTCGAACAAAAGGAGCATAGAGCACTCACTGTCTCTGAGAGCGGATGGATGGGAAGCAGAGATGTGAGGGAAGTGAGGGATGGAAAGGCTGGATGGGGAGAGAGGGGGCATAGGGAAGGGTGTCAGGGGGGGTTTGCGTCCTGTGTCTGTTCACAACCCTGACTGATCAACCCACTGGGGGGAGCTCACCTTCAACCACACCGTTGCCATGGAGACGATAGTTGCACTAGTGCACGTACGGGGCTCTGTTAGATCAATACGGTGCTGCTGCAGCGAAACACCACATGGTGGTGGGGTGACGGAATCGTACTGATGCAAGACCCGAGCTAGAGGCGGTAACGAGGAGCGGTAGCTAACGATCTCTGTGCTTGTCTGGCTGACAAACCTCCTGCTGCATATACAGAACGACTGTAGCATAGCTAGTTCTCCCTTACCCAGGAGAGATGGCTGAACAGCATAATGAACATGGAAGATCATCTTTAATTCATAGGAAGTGCTGGTGATGGTTATGGTGCCTGGCTGTTCTCTAGTTTAAGAGCTCTCCAGGAAAGGCAGTGTTACTGGGGGATGCTGTGGACTCTCGGTGTGCTGGCTACTGTGGGGGAGTGCTCAGTCATGCTCAGTTAAAGTGGAGCAGGTAGGCTAGCCATTTTGGGGGGTTTATTGGTAGAAGTCAGTCGGCAGGTAGCCTAGCGGTAAAGAGCATTGGGCCAGTAACCGAAAGGTCGCTGGTTCGAATCCCAGAGAGGAATAGGTGAAAAAAATCTGCCAATGTGCACTTGAGCAAGGCACTTAACCCACATTCCTCCTGTAAGTCGCTATGGATAAGAGCGTCTGCTAAATTACTCAAATGTAAATGAAAAAATGCGTAGCACTACATAATGTATACGCACATACATACAAACGGTGTTCCCCCGGATCTCAGTGGTTTGTTACCCACAGACCAGGCAGGGGACATGGATGGGAACAACTCACTGACACAGAAGGAAGGAAACCTGAGAGAAACTACTCTAGATTTGTGATCTAAATTTAATGTGTGGTCGTCATGGGTTTAGTGGAGCATAAGGTCACCAGGTAAAACTCAGAGTACTGGCCAAAACAATATGATCATTTCATCATCTCCAACTAAAATGTCAATCACAAGAAAATAAATGAACCCATGTGAATTTTGCCAAGCATTTAAAAAGATACCGACAGCCTTTATGGTGAATACATTCCTGCTGCTGTCCCTTGTGTTTGAAACATTGAGTCTGCGGTAGTAAAAAAGATATGAAGCAGTCAGGACCTGTGCCCTTTGACCTACTCCTGAAATGAGATGGAGATCTGAGTGGAGTTCCACCTGTTTAAATAATTCAGTCAGCCAGCCGGCCAGTCAGTCAGTCAGTCAGCCGGCCAGCCAGCCAGCCAGCCAGCCAGCCAGCCAGCCAGCCAGCCAGCCAGCGTCAGCCGGCCAGCCAGCCAGTCAGCCGACCAGCCGGCCAGCCAGCCAGTCAGCCGACCAGCCGGCCAGCGTCAGCCGGCCAGCCGGCCAGCCAGCGTCAGCCAGTCAGCCGGCCAGTCAGCCAGCCAGCCGGCCGGCCAGTCAGCCGGCCGGTCAGCCAGCCGGCCGGTCGGCCAGCCAGCCGGCCGGTCAGTCAGCCGGCCGGTCAGTCAGCCGGCCGGTCAGCCAGCCGGCCGGTCAGCCAGCCGGCCGGTCAGCCAGCCGGCCGGCCAGCCAGCCGGCCGGCCAGCCAGCCGGCCGGCCAGCCAGCCAGCCGGCCAGTCAGCCAGCCGGCCAGTCAGCCAGCCGGCCAGTCAGCCAGCCGGCCAGTCAGCCAGCCGGCCAGTCAGCCAGCCGGCCAGTCAGCCAGCCGGCCAGTCAGCCAGCCGGCCAGTCAGCCAGCCGGCCAGTCAGCCAGCCGGCCAGTCAGCCAGCCGGCCAGTCAGCCAGCCGGCCAGTCAGCCAGCCGGCCAGTCAGCCAGCCGGCCAGTCAGCCAGCCTGGTAAATAGATGTGTGTGTTAGGCCTCAGCTGCAGCCATAACCACCACAAACAGCTGGAGAGGTGATGGTGTGAGAGGAGGGAGGGAAGGAAAACATGTCTCAAAAAAAGAATGTGGTGCTGCTAAACCTTAAAGAGAGGAGAGCAAGGTCACAAAAAGGTCTCTATATAACTCTAGTTCAAAGGTCAAAGAGAAGCTAAAAACCTCATTATCGTCATCATTGGCAATGCCCACCATTAAACAAATCATGAAAAGGTCAGTTCCGCTTCACAATGTGTAAAAGCCATCAGTTCCAGGCTGTGTGAAACAAACATCTATTTCCCGGTGAGAATAACAGTAGAAAATCAATAGCCACTCCTAAAACAGCCCTCCTGATGTAGCCATACATCCAGCCAACCTCGACTTTAACATTCTACGAACCCAGGAGGCAAAAGCAATCCTCCTTAGGCAGATTTGTAGCTCCACACTGAGCCTGACACTATAACCTATAACCCAGCCTGAACCATTATGGCATCCATCTGATGTTGAGTAGCAGTCCTGGTGACCTTGGTCCTGTGGTGCTGTCTATCTTGGCCTGGCCTCTCTGAGCTGTTCTTCCAATATAAACACAGATCAGGTTACTAGTGTTGGGAGAAGGCAGATATTGGCAGCAGGCTGTATGATAATCATGTTGCTGAAACAGCATGTTGTTCACTCCATGAAGACAGTTGAAAACTTCAGAGGAACTGCAGCGGACGTAGGAACGAATTATTCAAAATAGTCACGCACGAGTACATTAAATCTCCTCCTGTCAACAAACCACTTTCAAGTCCATCAATAAGCTAAAATCCCACTTGTGGTTTTGAGTATCGAAATGGGATGTCTTCTCCTTTCCCTCTCCTTCCTCCTATTCACAGTGAGGAGTGTGGTCAGTGAGCCCTGGCCTTTCTCCAGCCCCACCATTATCTCTCCTCACAGTCTTATGGTCAGAAGCCTGCAGCAGTTCTATCTACTCTACATCTATACTCCATTCAAGGATGCCCACTCTCTCCACACTGTAGGGCATTCTCGCTTTCTCGCCACACTCCTCAAAAACCTCAAAATCTATTACACAACACACTACATCCTTCAATGTTCTCTGTGTCTCTGAAATAGACATTAGTACAGTGAAAGCGCTCCCACACCCACTCAGCTCTTTGAAAGTAGCAAATACCCACTCTAGTCATGTGAACTGAATAACGTTGTTCCTGCCGGGTGCTTAGTTTAAGAGTATATTCAGATGAATTCAGCACGACAAGTTTGTTACGCAAGAGAGAGGGTGCTTCAAGCAGGGAAATGTAGCGCATAGTGAGTGTCTGAAAGACGCACAAGGGAGAGAAAAGTTTGCAATGCTTTTTGGATAATAATTCTAAAAAAATTGAATCAAATGTTATTGGTCACATGCTCCAAATACAACAGGTGTGGACTTTACTTACGAGCCTGTTCCCAACAATGTTAAAATTACAAGTATTTGCTAAATAGAAAAGATAAACAATAACGAGGCTACTGAATATTCAAGGATTACCAGTACCGAGTCAACGTGCAGGGGTACGAGGTTGTTGAGGGGATATACAGTATGTACAAATGTGTAGATAATTTTTTTAAATGTATTTTCACAGTTTAAAACCTGTAGTGCAGGTGTTCATTGTTTGTGACATGTTAGAGCTTTAGAACTGTTTGTCAGTGTGTGGGGCAGCCATGCTCGTCATAGAGACCAGTCAGGTGTTTCTCCACTACAGCCTTGGTCGTACCATTTACTTCATACCCAGTGCCATAGAGTCCTGGAAACATGCTGTTTAAGACACCCAGTACCCTTTGACTTCCATGTCAGGAAAGAGGTGGTGCAAGAAGGTCAGTTACGGTAGTTACCTCACCATACCTCATCTCCCAGAGGGCTGACAGGTGAAACACAGTAGTTACCTCACCATACCTCATCTCCCAGAGGGCTGACAGGTGAAACACAGTAGTTACCTCACCATACCTCATCTCCCAGAGGGCTGACAGGTGAAACACAGTAGTTACCTCACCATACCTCATCTCCCAAAGGGCTGACAGGTGAAACACAGTAGTTACCTCACCATACCTCATCTCCCAGAGGGCTGACAGGTGAAACACAGTAGTTACCTCACCATACCTCATCTCTCAGAGGGCTGACAGGTGAAACACAGGGGGTCCTGGAGGGGTTTTAGGAATATTTCACCCAAGATGAAAACAATTACATCAGGCAGTCAGGTTAATGGCTGGCGGCCGAGGGGCCCAATTGGGAGGCCCCCCTCAAGTAACCCAAGAAGTGAAGAGTTATTGCTTCCCATTACTCCCAGCAGTGCGGTTGTGAAAGGGGCCAAACAATATGATTTAGCCCTCATTACCTATCATGGTGTTTATAACATCTCAATCTGTTACAGCAACACATTTCTCATGGGAAAGGAATGCTTAGCTTTAGTACTGTAGACAAATGATTAGACTGGGGTATTGGCCAAGTGAAAGGCTGTGTGGTTATTGGAAACAGGAATATCAGTTATCAACTTTATAAACCGAGGGGTGGTGTTGAATTGTGCACAATACAATTCTAGAGCAATGCTGAAGTCATTGTGAACTCTGACTTGCGAGATTAACAATCTGCAAATGTATATTCAAAAACAATTGAGAAGTTCTCTGCATTCACTGAAAACAACTTAAAGAAAAGGGGGAAAAAACTGCAGCATAGCAAAGCTGAGACAGCTGGCAGTGACGATTTCATTGCTCAGGTCGTTTCCTCCGAAGGTATGAGCAAGCAGTCATTTTCCTGAGCGAGTGAGAGCTCAAAAACAAACTTCCTCTAGCTCTACAAGAACAGAGAGTCAACGGCTACGGAGAAGTCACAGTCAGACGGCAGGGGCGGCGAGGCACCGGTTAGATGCCGCCAATGGAGAGTGAACAGCGCTGCCTGCCTCCGGAGGACCTGCTCATCTCTCCCCGTTGACCTCCTCCCTCTGGTCAAGCCATGTGGTACCTTCTTGACTGTCACTTCATCTGTTGGAGGCTTGAAACACTCAAAATATTCAACTCTGGCTGAAAATCGTAGTCCACACTAGAGGTCTACCGATTAATCGGAATGGCCGATTAATTAGGGCCGATTTCAAGTTTTCATAACAATTGGAAACCGATTTGGCCGAATTTGTATTTATTTATTTAACTAGGCAAGTCAGTTAAGAAAAACATTCTGACGGCCTAGGAACGGTGGGTTAACTGCCTTGTTCAGGGGCAGAACGACAGATTTTTACCTTGTCAGCTCGGGTTCAATCTTGCAACCTTACGGTTAACTAGTCCAACGCTCTAACCACCTGCTTTACATTGCACTCCGAGGAGCCTGCCTGTTACGCGAATGCAGTAAGAAGCCAAGGTAAGTTGCTAGCTAGCATTAATCTATCCTTATAAAAAACAATCAATCATAATCACTAGTCTGTCGTGCTTCTTCACCTGCATTACTAGCTGTTTGGGGTTTTAGGCTGGGTTTCTGTACAGCACTTCGAGATATCAGCTGATGTACGAAGGGCTATATAAAATAAAATTGATTGATTGATTGAGTTAACTACACATGGGTGATGATATTGCTAGTTTATCTAGCGTGTCCTGTGTTGCATATAATCGATGCGGTGCGCATTCGCGAAAACGGACTGTCGTTCCTCCAACGTGTACCTAACCATAAACATCAATGCCTTTCTTAAAATCAATACACAAGTATATATTTTTAAACCTGCATATTTAGTTATTATTGCCTGCTAACATGAATTTCTTTTAACTAGGGAAATTGTGTCACTTCTCTTGCAACAGAGTCAGGGTATATGCAGCAGTTTGGGCCGCCTGGCTCGTTGTGAAGACTATTTCTTCCTAACGAAGACAGCCAACTTCGCCAAACAGGCGATGATTTAACAAAAGTGCATTTGCGAAAAATGCACAATCGTTGCACGACTGTACCTAACCATAAACATCAATGCCTTTCTTAAAATCAATACACAGAAGTATATATTTTTAAACCTGCATATTTAGTTAAAATAAATTCATATTGGCAGGCAATATTAAGCTAGGAAAATTGTGTCACTTCTCTTGCGTTCATTGCACACAGTCAGGGTATATTCAACAGTTTGGGCCGCCTGGCTCGTTGCGAACTGTGTGAAGACTATTTCTTCCTAACAAAGATAGCCAACTTCGCCAAACGGGGGATGATTTAACAAAAGCGCATTTGTGAAAAAAGCACAATCGTTGCACGACTGTACCTAACCATAAACATCAATGTCTTTCTTAAAATCAATACACAGAAGTATATATTTTTAAACCTGCATATTTAGCTAAAATCCAGGTTAGCAGGCAATATTAACCAGGTGAAATTGTGTCACTTCTCTTGCGTTCATTGCACGCAGAGTCAGGGTATATGCAACAGTTTGGGCCGCCTGGCTCGTTGCGAACTAATTTGCCAGAATTTTACGTAATTATGACATAACATTGAAGGTTGTGCAATGTAACAGGAATATTTAGACTTATGGATGCCACCCGTTAGATAAAATACGGAACGGTTCCGTATTTCACTGAAAGAATAAACGTTTTGTTTTTGAGATGATAGTTTCCGGATTCGACCATATTAATGACCTAAGGCTCGTATTTGTGTGTTATTATGTTACAATTAAGTCTATGATTTGATAGAGCAGTCTGACTTAGCGGTGGTAGGCAGCAGCAGGCTCGTAAGCATTCATTCAAACAGCACTTTCGTGCGTTTTGCCAGCAGCGCTTCGCAATGCTTCAAGCATTGTGCTGTTTATGACTTCAAGCCTATCAACTCCTGAGATTAGATGAGGCTGGTGTAACCGATGTGAAATGGCTAGCTAGTTAGCGGGGTGCGCGCTAATAGCGTTTCAAACGTCACTCGCTCTGAGACTTGGAGTAGTTGTTCCCCTTGCTCTGCATGGGTAACGCTGCTTCGAGGGTGGCTGTTGCCGATGTGTTCCTGGTTCGAGCGAGGAGAGGGACGGAAGCTATACTGTTACACATGCAATACTAAAGTGCCTATAAGAACATCCAATAGTCAAAGGTACATGAAATACAAATTGTATAGAGAAATAGTCCTATAATTCCTATAATAACTAGAACCTAAAACTTCTTACCTGGGAATATTGAAGACTCATGTTAAAAGGAACCACCAGCTTTCATATGTTCTCATGTTCTGAGCAAGGAACTTAAATGTTAGCTTTCTTACATGGCACATATTTCACTTTTACTTTCTTCTCCAACACTTTGCTTTTGCATTATTTAAACCAAATTGAACATGTTTCATTATTTATTTGAGGCTAAATTGATTTTATTGATGTATTATATTAAGTTAAAATAAGTGTTCATTCAGTATTGTTGTAATTGTCATTATTACAAATACTTTTTTGTATTTTTGCATTTATATATAATTGTAATTTTTTAAAATTTTAAATCAGCCGATTAATCGGTATTGGCCTTTTTTGGTCCTCCAATAATCGGTATTGGTATCGGCGTTGAAAAATCATAATCGGTCAACCTCTAGTCCATACCTACTGTATCATAGAGATGTATTATTTGATTCTTGTTTGTTTTGGATATTCATTTTTGTAATGAAAAGCGCTATAGAAGTAGAATAAATAATCATAAATATAGCTGGCTGACCACGGCCACAGAGGAGGGCTTCAGTGATTAGTGTGGTAAGACCTTCACATGTGCAGAGTCTGGACAGGAAACGGACAATCTGCCCCCTGATCTCATGGAGGGGAAAGCATCAAGTTAGATCAAAAGACTGGGAGTAACCATTGTCCTGCTGTATGAACACAGTCAAAAATAACTGGGGTGTGTGTGTACTGTATGTGTGTGTGTACTCATGTTATTGAACGTGTGAGTGAGTTTGCAAGAACATACTATTCAAAAGTCAACGTTTTGGTGAAATGAATTAGCTTGCACCGGGCTGGTGGAGGGCAGTCATTTGCTTAGCTGATATCCATAAACAAACCTTTCTCTCATCACACCTGGCATATACTATATAGTTAACCCTGGTTAACATAAGCAAGGAAGCTGAGAGTTTACACAGCCCAGATACGATTTAAGGGTAGACCAGCTTGTAATGCAGACCATGGTACTAACAAGGTTCTGACCAACAGTACATCAGGCATCAGTACACCCCCCTCTTCCAAGCCTGCAAAGCATGTATTATGTATAGAGAGGCCTGGCATGTTGTCAGCTCTCTGCCTGCCCAGCCAGCAATCTGCTCTTCCTCTCTGCCCTTTAACTCATCAGACCAGTGGAGGGGAATGAACACAGAAGGGTCAGCAGAGACATGAGTCTGTGAAAGGGAGAGGCCCACAACCGTCCGCACGGTAGGAAAATGGCACGGCAAGCACACAACAGGCAGTTCTAAAATACCGTATGCTTACGGACTGTTTAACTCCATACCAGGTCTTAAGGGGAAGGAACGTTACAATGCTGATATACTGAGCATCGATGTGGTAGTGTACAGGTACTGTATGAAAACGTGAAAGATTATGAAATAGTAAAAATATATTTTGGATTTGCTTTTAATGGAAGAGGGATTAAGTTCTCACTTCAATATTGGTTTCCATAGCAGAGAGCATTTTCTGTTTTCTTACAGATTTGACCATTTGATCCCCCTCAATAAACTCAGCTGTCACTTTTGGGTGGAACGGATGCAGGACGCTGCTTCAGTTCAGAGTTTATCTGGATCCTGATCCACTGGGCTCATCCATAAAATCACTACCCATCCACTATGATTCACATAAACACTTTTACACATTGCTTGGGCAATTTAATCCCATTTTAAAACACTCCTCTTCCAAAACAACCCCGATCCATTAGATCGGTATCTCCTGTTTACTGTTCAGGTCAGAGGTCAGGGGTCATGGATCGAGCCCGTACAGGCCCCAGCATCAGTTATTTGAAGAGCTGGACCCAATTTAAAATTCCTTTCAACCCCAGGAGGATTTCTCCTATTATTATCTAGGTTTGCTTGACAAGACAAGATGTTTAGGAGGCCTGCTCTGCTGCTCACCCATACGAGAAGCGTGCGCGTGTGTGTGCGCGTGTGTGCGTGTGTGTGCGTGTGCTAGCAGCACGAGTGAGAGAGCGTGAGCAAGAGTGTGAAACCGCAATGCCGTGAACTCCGTGTCCTGTGAGTAAGGCTGTTCTTGTCCTGAGTCTGTACGGCTGGGGGCTGTCTGACTCCTACAGAAACACTGTTCTAACCATTACAATTGAATTGTAGTGTCCTGCATAGCTATCCTAGTGGAGGATGGACCTTGTATCTCAGGGATGAGATGGCTTTGCAGGGCAGAGTCAAGCAGTCGGATACTTCAGACAGTGTTCTGTTTGTTATCAGTCTGCTGTGGGACGGCCTTGACCAAACAAACACACATTACAACGCAGTGACACAAGGCATGGTCAGACGTCACACGGGCTAGAGCAGAGAGGGGAGGGGAAAGAGAGAAGAGCGAGTGAAAGAGGGAGAGAGAGAGGGGGGGGGTAAGAAGGGAAGAGAGAGAGAGGGAGAGCGCAAGGGAGAGAGGAAGAACGAGAGAGGGAGAGGAAGCGTGAGAGAGAGAGGAAGAGGGAGAGAGAGAGAGAGAGAGAGGAAGAGAGAGTGAGAGACAGAAAAGAGAGAGGTGGAATCCTGAGATGTTTGGTGGCATTATTACATTTCAACAAGTACACTTGGAGTTTAGTGATGCAAACAAACATCTGCCCCAACCATTCAAACAGATAGCTCTGGGTAAGAGATAAGAGTAAACGTAAGAGACGACTGACAGTCAAAATACCCATAAAAAACAAACATTATTTCTCACAAACTATCAAAACTCAGCCACAGTTTGATGTCATTTCAGTAACTGCATAAGAGAGGCAGTTGAAAAGGCCATATCTTGGTGGATAATGAAGTGTTTGGCTGACAAAGTGGCAAGAGAAGGAAGGACTTGATAACCAAATGACATTTAAAGGTGAATTAAAATCTATTACTGACATTTTCATTCTGGCTCTCCCTCTTGGCCTTTCGTTGATGAAAGTGAGAACGCTCCCAACAGGAAGAATCTGTCTAGATAATGACAAAGAACACTTCCATTTCATGAATGAGAGATGTAACCTTTCCATTCCTCTCAGTGTGTGTGTCTGTGTGGGTAAAGTCAACAGAACATCTCATAAGAATGAACATTTCATTCTCAACACATACAAACTTGTTTGTTTGTGCAGGAGATGAGAAGGGCTCAGGATGATAACCAACAGACTGCAGTGCTTCTGTCATCTGAATGGTGGAGAGATGACACTCTAGGGTGAGCAATATTTATTTATTTATTTATTTATTTTACTGTTATTTTACCAGGTAAGTTGACTGAGAACACGTTCTCATTTGCAGCAACGACCTGGGGAATAGTTACAGGGGAGAGGAGGGGGATGAATGAGCCAATTGTGAACTGGGGATTATTAGGAGAGGAGACCTGAAGACCACTTGAAACCATTTCAGTACACAAACAGATAGTTTCCACACGCACGCCATAGATGACCCTGTGTGTCACGGAGGTGTTTTCCATCATGCAGAGTTCCCTGGTCTCCCTTAGCGCCAGCGTCAATTTATACAGGGATCAGACTAATCACTGTGGGATTGAGACAGGCAGAGGAGAATTACCAGGGAAAGGACAGCAAGCTCAAGGGCCACCCAAGTACACACACGCAGACACACATGGACACACGCACACAGTGCTCCTTTCAGAGACAGGAAGGGCAAGGCCCCTGAGTCCTGGTGTGGTGTCCTGGTGAACGTGACTATATGGACGTAGTCTACACAGAAACACAGTCAGGGAGCTGTGGCAAAGTCCACGCCTGTTGACTCTACACTATATATCTCTACATCCACTATAGTGACTCATTCAAACATCGAATCAACTCAATCACTGATGCAAGTCACTGATGCCGTAAGACACAATATTGGGTGGGTATTCTATTGTGAAGTTCAAATCCTGATTATGATGACAAAGAAGATGCTTTGTTTCAGTGGGTGGAGAAAATACTGCTTCTATTTCTGTGGGAGATCCCAAGTCAGCAAACATTCACTCAACATCCTGTTTGACCCAGTTCTGTTCGGTTCCTAGGAAGTCATGTTGTCCTTGGACGACGGAACCTTAAAGAGCAAATGCACCTAAAACAACTACATATCCTTTGGTAAACAACATTAGTATGTGTGTGTGTGCGTATATATATATACATACACACACACACACACACACACATATATATATACACACACACACATGCATATACATATATATATACACATACATATGTATATACATATACACATACATACACATATGTATATATACATATACACATACATACATATATACACATACATAGATACATACAGCGGGGTATTTGATATCAAGTATTTGATACACTGCCGATTTTGCAGGTTTTCCTACTTACAAAGCAGGTCTGTAATTTTTATCATAGCTACACTTCAACTCAGAAGTCCAGAAAATCACATTGTATGATTTTTTAAGTAATTAATTTGCATGACATAAGTATTTGATCACCTACCAACCAGTAACAATTCCGGGCTCCCACAGACCTATTAGTTTTTCTTTAAGAAGCCCTCCTGTTCTCCACTCATTACCTGTACTAACTGCACCTGTTTGAGCTCGTTACCTGTATAAAAGACACCTGTCCACACACTCAAACAAACAGACTCCAACCTCTCCACAATGGCCAACACCAGAGAGCTGTGTAAGGACATCAGGGGTAAAATTGTAGACCTGCACAAGGCTGGGATGGGCTACAGGACAATAGGCAAGCAGCTTGGTGAGAAGGCAACAACTGTTGGCGCAATTATTAGAAAATGGAGGAAGTTCAAGATGACGGTCAATCACCCTCGGTCTGGGGCTCCATGCAAGATCTCACCTCGTGGGGCATCAATGATCATGAGGAAGGTGAGGGATCAGCCCAGAACTACACAGCAGGACCTGGTCAATGACCTGAAGAGAGCTGGGACCACAGTCTCAAAGAAAACCATTAGTAACACACTACGCCGTCATGGATTATAATCCTGCAGCGCATGCAAGGTCCCCCTGCTCAAGCCAGCGCATGTCCAGGCCCGTCTGAAGTTTGCCAATGACCATCTGGATGATCCAGAGGAGGAATGGGAGAAAGGCTTTTTGGCCCATTCCTCCTGACAGAGCTGGTGTAACTGTGTCAGGTTTGTAGGCCTCCTTGCTCACACAAGCTTTTTCAGTTCTGCTCACAGATTTTCTATAGGATTGAGGTAAGGGCTTTGTGATGGCCACTCCAATACCTTGACTTTGTTGTCCTTAAGCTTTTTGCCACAACTTTGGAAGTATGCTTGTGGTCATTGTACATTTGGAAGACCCATTTGCGACCAAGCTTTAACTTCCTGACTGATGTCTTGAGATGTTGCTTCAATATATCCACATAATTTTCCTCCCTCATGATGCCATCTATTTTGTGAAGTGCACCAGTCCCTCCTGCAGCAAAGCACCCAACAATATGATGCTGCCACCCCATTGTTTCACGGTTGGGATGGTGTTCTTCGGCTTGCAAGGTTCCCCCTTTTCCCCCCCAAACATAACGATGGTCATTATGGCCAAACAGTTCTATTTTTGTTTCATCAGACCAGAGGACATTTCTCCAAAAAGTATGCTCTTTGTCCCCATGTGCAGTTGCAAACTGTAGTCCGGCTTTTTTATGGCGGTTTTGGAGCAGTGGCTTCTTCCCTGCTGAGTGGCCTTTCAGGTTATGTCGATATAGGACTCGTTTTACTGTGGATATAGATACTTTTGTACCTGTTCCCTCCAGCATCTTCACAAGGTCCTTTGCTGTTGTTCTGGGATTGATTTGCACTTTTCGCACCCAAGTATGTTCATCTCTAGGAAACAGAGCGTGTCTCCTTCCTGCGCGGTATGACAGCTGCGTAGTACCATGGTGTTTATACTTGCATACTATTGTTTGTACAGATTAACGTGGTACCTTCAGGCGTTTGGAAATTGCTCTCAAGGATGAACCAGACTTGTGGAGGTCTACAATTATTTTTCTGAGGTCTTGGTTGATTTCTTTTGATTTCCCATGATGTCAAGCAAAGAGGCAGGTCTGAAACAATTGTTGGAAAAATTACTTGTGTCATGCTCAATGTAGATGTACTAACCGACGTGCCAAAACTATAGTTTGTTAACAAGAAATGTGTGGAGTGGTTGAAAACAAGTTGTAATATATACAGTTGAAGTCGGAAGTTTACATACACATAGGTTGAAATCATTAAAACTTGTTTTCAACCACTCCACAAATTGCCAAGAAACTGAAGATCTGGAACAACGTTGTGTACTACTCCCTTCACAGAACAGTGCAAACTGGCACTAACCAGAATAGAAAGAGGAGTGGGAGGCCCTGGTGCACAACTGAGCAAGAGGAAAGTACATTAGAGTGTCTAGTTTGAGAAACAGACTTCTCACAAGTCCTCAACTGGCAGCATCATTAAATAGTACCCGCAAAACACCAGTCTCAACGTCAACAGTGAAGAGGCAACTCCGGGATGCCGGCCTTCTAGGCAGAGTTGCAAAAAAAAGCCATATCTCAGACTGGCCAATAAAAAGAAAAGATTAAGATGGGCAAAAGAACACAAACACTGGACAGAAGGACATCCCGGAGTTTATTTTGTTCTAAGAGAATGTCAGTTGGATATGCTCTCTGCAACGTTTTGTATATCTTCCCTATCGTGAACATCCTTTTCTGACTCAAACATTTATTTTGTCAAAATTGACTACAAACTGTAAATAGGATAATTTTGGTCACAAACTTGATCTCTTCCCAAAATAGACTGTTGTACCCGAGTCTGTCACAACGTAAATGAAGGTTGGATTTATTTCAATCCTGCCCAAATGCCCACAGCTGGCAGCACACAAGTAATCATCAATTCGGAGTGCAGCTGCATGCAACTGGGTCGTAAAGCCCTTGGTATATGTGGTTTGACTTTGGATATCCTTATGGGGCTAGTTAGGGACCATCTGTAAATTATACAATGTACATAGGACAAAAACCTGAAACCAACTATAAATTGTATTAATTCATATACAAATATTGAAAGCAGTTAATGAGAACTAAAAGGTGTGCAACATGAAAACATTGCCACATTTACATTGTGTAATGTAAACTAGCCCCGGAGATGGGCTATCCAAAGTCAAACCAACTTTGCCACAATCGCACACCAGCCAGCTGAAGCTAATTGGCTAATTCAATTTGTCTAACTCTTTCCACCTGCGAACACACATGAAACACCCACATCAAACCACACCCCGAAACCAACTCACATTTGAATTCAGTCATGGCCGCTAGCATTTCTTAATATACCAAATCTAAAACGAGGCCAAATCAGGAAGTTCAGGCGCCCTTTCAAGTTCATAGAGCCTTTAGACAGTCTTCCAAGTTCTTAGAGTCTATTCAGCGACAAGCTAAGCTAACAAGACTGCCTGTCTCCAGACTAAGCCACTGGGATTCTATGACTGAGTGTTTATGTTTGCATCATTACCCAGGAAGCCAAGCTCACATCTCACATAGGATGTGTGAGGTGGGTGTGAGGAGGCCAGTGCTAGGCGATAGGCCTAGTCTGGTAAGTGTCTGAGAGGTGTACCTCAGGCAGTAGTGTTCATCTTCTCCCAGCCCTGGTCTTTCTGTACACAGTGGGTGCTGCTGAAGATAACCTGGCATTGAGGAGTGTGTGGATTGGTTGGCAGAGGGGTTGGCAGAGGGGCAGATTCGGCTCACACATCCTTTCACGTCTGTCTGGTTTGGCAACAGTCAAATGTCAATCCAATGTATTTTCTAAACACCTTTTTACATCAGCAGTTGTCACAAAGTGCTATACAGAAACCCAGTGTTAAAACCCCAAAGAGCAATGCGGAAGCAAAGTGGCAAGGAAAAGTGTGCTTAATCAGCAGGAAACATCTGGAGCTGTGTGAAAAACATGCTGTGTCTTACTAACACAAGGGCATTCGCACACATGGCACGGTTTACAGTGAAAGGTGAGTGGTGTATCCCGGTTGAATGGGAAGGGCTGGCTGTACATGTGAGCAACCTATGGTAATAACTCATTTTCAAAATACCCAGAGCAGAGCAAAACCCTATTGTCCCCCAATCTTCTAATGCCTAGTGCATATTGAAGTTACTCCTAGAACAGAATAAACCTCCATAGAGAGATCCAGTTCTCTGGGTATAATGAGGTGTACAACCACAGCAGAGAGCATTGCTCAACCTCAACCTCCCTGCATATGGAACACATCTCCTCCTCCCCCAAATCACAACATCAAAACGAAGTGGCACTTACACAAACTCTCCAGCTCTCTAACTACATCAGGGAAATGGAGGGGGGGGTACTCCCTCTATCCCTCTTTTCCTCCCACTTTCCATCCCTCCCTCTCTAAGCAGGCCCAGTGTGCGAAGGACGGACCGTGGGCCTGCTGGTTCAGACATCAGTAACAGTGAATATCCATCCCACAGCACCAGAGGGTCAGCCCTCCATCCCCCTTACACAAACACATTTCTAAGCCTACAGGGCCTGGCTGCACTAGGACACTGCGTATTTCTGCTGGGGCCCATTGCTAAAATATGGGCGAGAGGGCTGCCAACAACAGCATGGGGTAAGAGAGAGAGAGCGAAAGAAAAGGAGGGAGGGAGAGCCAGGGAGGGTGAAAGTGGTTCAGGGGGTGCTTGCAGGACAAAGGTGGAAAAAATTGCAATTTCATTGGGGGAGATTTGGCCCTGCTGCTCGTGAAATCTGATTAACAGAATATAGGATGGTTGGCAGAGAGAGGCCTGGGGGATTCCTGTGTACTCGACTATCCCTCAGTCTGCCTAGAGAAAGAGAGAGAGAGGGGGAGAAAGAGAGAAATGGGGAGAAAGAGAGAAATAGGGAGAAAGAGAGAGGGGTGTGCAATGAAAGGCAGAGGGAGAGTGAGAGAGAAGAAGAGGGGGGGAAGAGAAAGGAGGTGCAACGAGAGAACACTTCTAAGGGGAAGAGATGGCATGAGGGTAGTAAAAACAAGAAAAGTGAGTTTACTATCCTTCTACCATCCATTTGGTTTCTGTCCCCCTAGGACACTTCTCCCCACAGTAACAGTGAACCATGATCTCCCCTGGGGAAGAGGGCCATGGTGGTTAACACTCCATCATTTACAGGAACATTAGTAAATACTTCTCTCTCTGGTTACCACATTCCAGGCCAGGGGAGCTAAGCTAACAACTGCCACACAGTGTTTTCCCTGTCACTCTTGACTAAGGAGAAAGAGAGGGAGGCGAAGGGGGCTTTTGGGTTGCCCTGGTTCATACACGCAACACATGCATTTACGGAGTCAACCTGGTCGTTTGAAATCGTAATCAATCAGCAATACAGTGCATTAGCTGGCAGAGCAGAGCCATGCATTAAATAACTTCAGGGATAGGGGGGTGAAGTAGTTTTTCTAATATCTGCTATCAATAAATCCAAAGAGCGAGAGAGAAGAGAAAGGAGAATACTCTGGCCCCAGGCTGTGGCTCCTGAAAGAAAGAACCATCTCAGGAATTCACTGTCCCTGGAACCCATGTGTGTTTCCTGGTAATAGCAGCAGATGTTCGGAAAGACCTGCAAAACCTGGACCAGTACAAATCAGCTGGGCTATACAATCTGGACCCTCTCTTTCTAAAAAATTTCCGCCGCCATTGTTGCAAACCCTATTACCAGTCTGTTCAACCTCTCTTTCGTATTGTCCCGAGATCCCTACAGATTTGAAAGCTGCCGTAGTCATCCCTCTCTTCAAAGGGGGTGACACTAGACCAAAACTGTTAGAGACCTATATCTATCCTGCCCTGCCTTTCTAAAGTCTTCGAAAGCCAAGTTAACAAACAGATCACTTACCATTTCGAATCCCACCGTACCTTCTCCGCTGTGCAATCCAGTTTCCGAGCTGGTCATGGATGTACCTCAGCCACGCTCAAGGGACTAATCGATATCATAACTGCCATCGATAAAAGACAGTACTGTGCAGTCGTCTTCATCAACCTGGCCAAGGCTTTCGACTCTGTCAATCACCGTATTCTTATCGGCAGACTCAATAGCCTTGGTTTCTCAAATGACTGCCTCGCCTGGTTCACCAACTACTTCTCAGGTAGAGTTCAGTGTGTCAAATCGGAGGGCCTGTTGTCTGGACTTCTGGCAGTCTCTATGGGGGTACCACAGGGTTCAATTCTCGGGTTGACTCTTTTCTCTGTAAATATCAACGATGACGCTCTTGCTGCGGGTGATTCCCTGATCCACCTCTACGCAGACGACACCATTCTGTATACATCTGGCACTTCTTTGGACACTGTGTTAACTAACCTCCAAACGAGCTTCAATGCCATACAACACTCCTTCCGTGGCCTCCAACTGCTCTTAAACACTAGTAAAACTCAATGCATGCTTTTCAACTGATCGCTGCCCGCAACCGCCTGCCCGACTAGCATCACTACACTGGACAGTTCTGACTTTGAATATGTGGACAACTTCAAATACAAATACCTAGGTGTCTGGCTAGACTGTAAACTCTCCTTCCAGACTCATATTAAAACATCTCCAATCCAAAATTAAATCTAGAATTGGCTTCCTATTTCACAACAAAGCCTCCTTCACTCACGCTGCCAAACATACCCTCGTAAAACTGACTATCCTACCGATCCTCGACTTCAGCGATGTCATTTACAAAATAGCCTCCAACACTCTACTCAGAAATTGGATGCAATATATCACAGTGCCATCCTTTTTGTCACCAAAGCCCCATATACCACCCACCACTGCAACCTGTATGCTCTCGCTGGTTGGCCCTTGCTACATATTCGTCGCCAGACCCACTTGCTTCAGGTCATCTACAAGTCTTTGCTAGGTAAAGCTCCGCCTTATCTCAGCTCACTGGTCACCATAACACCCACCCGTAGCACACGATCCAGCAGGGATATCTCATTGGTCATCCCCAAAGCCAACACCTCCTTTGGCCGCCTTTCCGTCCAGTTCTCTGCTGCCAATGACTGGAACGAATTGCAAATATCGCTGAAGTTGGAGACTTATATCTCCCTCACTAAATTTAAGCATCAGCTATCTGAGCAGCTTACCGATCGCTGCAACTGTACATAGCCCATCTGTAAATAGCCCATCCAATCTACCTACCTCATCCCCATATTGTTTTTATTTACTTGTTTTTAATTAAATTAATTTAACTTAATAGAATAGTTCCCTAATAGCACACAACCGGAGGCACACACACACACACACTCCCCTCAACTTCACCTTGGCCTTCACTGCTGGCTCAGGCTTCAGATTCCATTATAGGTGTGTGTACGTCTCTGAAAGAGATGGTTGTTATTTGATGGAGATTGGAGTGGGAGTAGGGGGCACACACTCTGGGAGTAAGGGGGGGGTGCCTCAGTGCTGTTTATGAGTTATGACACTGCTCATTGCACTGCCAACGACAATTCTTCTACTGCTTTGTTCTCTGTGCCGTTGATTCCCTCCCTCTACTCTCTAGCCTATTTATTCCACAATACATGGTATATTTCACAGCTGGAGATAAATCAGGGTGGTCTCTCATCTCTCAGAGATAAGCATTACAAAAATCACAGTTCTAATAGGAAACTTCTGGAAGCCTCAGAAGTCCTTGTCCTCAATAATCTCTACTGTGCTGTAGGAAAACAGGAGAACACTAGTCTTAGGGGACTCTAGTTCTGAAGACAATACAGCTCTTTCACTCCAAGGCTCGTTCATTACAGTGTATGTCAGTGGTTCCAAAGCGTTTTTGCATTGGGATCCACCATCCATCCAAAGCCTCTCACATTCTCGTGAGCCACAGAATAGTCAAAAGCATGTTTATTACCACTAGTTAAAGCCAGGCTTCAGCTGTAATCCAAGAAGGAACAGCAGCATTGTGTTACATCCCAGATCTTTTGTAACAATTACAGTCTGAATGTGAGTGGACCACAAAGTTAAACAGAACAGTATTATATTGTATATCTATGGACTGGGTTTCATCATAGCATCTCTCTGGGGGGGATCCTGTTCTCTGGCTGGGTTCTCCTCTTTTGTTCTCCTCTTAATTCACAACCTGTAATTGGCCACCATCTGGGTCTCAGTTGTCCACTCTCTCTCTCCCTCGCTCTAAACGGCTGGGTTACATATGCATGTCCAGGGGAGCGTTTACATCTACTGTTAATCACTTGAACTAATTATGTAACTTTAATAACATCCAATTACCCACACTGCCTAGTCCATCACCAGAGCAGTACAGTGTGTCTGATAGGTTTAGACACCACAGCCAACTCCCCCCATATGTCTCTCTATCTGGCTGATAATACACCGTCCTGTCAGAGTAATTGTATGCCATTGCACAATATGTCTATCATAGCAAGAGGCAGTTAAAGGGTTAGTTTACAAATTACATTGGTTTCCTTACCCTGTAAGCAGTCTAATGAATTTCAATTGACTGATTTCCTTATATTAACTGTAACTCAGCAAAATCTTTGAAAAGGTTGTATGGTATTTATATTTTTGTTCAGTATACATTATATTTATGACTTGTCCATAACAAGGTATGACAAAGATCCATGCTTTGATTTAGTTTCACTGCACCGTTTCCACATGCTTACGTTTTAGAAACTTGTGCCACAAATCCCATTCAGTCATTTGACCGACATTTGCATTTTTCGTGCATCATGTCCAAATCTTACGAAAGTTTCTATACCGAACAAAAATATAAAACGCAACATTAAACATTTTCAAATATTTTGCTGAGTTACAGTTCATATAAGGAAATCAGTCAATTTAAATAAATTCATTAGGCCCTAATCTCTGGATTTCAAAGGACTGGGCAGGGGCGCAGCCATGGGTGGTCCTAGGAGGGCATATATCGGTCCCATGAATTTGTCTTACAAATACAAATATGTTAGCATGTGGAATCAGTGCCAGGGAAACTAAACCAAAGCACAGACTGTGGTCATACCTTGTCCATAGACTGCTTACAGGGTAAGGAAACCAATGTGTCATTTTGTAATTTAGGTGAACTGTCCCTTTAACTTACAGTACATACAGGATCACACTGACACACTACACACCCCACTACAGAGGACTAGAACCCACTCTGGTCTTTTTCCAAAGATATCGAATATGGCCAAATGCTGTAGTAATAAATGTAATAATCCACGTTGTCTTCTGTCCCCAGCCGCCACATCAGAGACATAGAATCAGGCAGCAGTATAAATATAATGGATGATCCAGTCAGACCCTCTGGGTTGTCTTCAGAATTACTTTTATGCAAACTATATGTGGCAGATCATTCGTTCATTTATTCTCATCTCAAACAAAAGAAAGGGATTCTTCTGTCTTACATGAGCTGATTCTTCCTTTACCAAACCTAGTTAATTGTTGTGGTATAACAAAGGCTGTCAAAGTGAGTTGTGGGGAAAGTTGAGGGAAAAGGGTTCTTTGAGGGTTCTTTGTTAGGAAATGGGGGAAGAAAACTAACCTGTCAAATGAAAGAGATGGGGGAGAGCCCTAATTGCCCACCATCAATAAAGGGCACCAGATGCTAGCTACATGAGGAACACATTGAGACTATATGAATGATGATCCCCATTACCCATCATGCCAGAGATACTGTACCATTATGCTGAGGGGGCAAATTATTGAGGGTTAAATTGTTAACCTTTTAAAGGCTGGAATAAGATTCCATTCCATTGAGCATTCCTTAGTGAGCCAAAATACTGCCCTTTGGATGTTGTTGGTCATTGAATAGCGCCAACTGTATGTAATAAAACCTTTCCTTTTTCAAAGCATGGAAACATACGATACACACTCACCACACAGGGGGTAATAAACAGAAGGGCATATGGCAGGCTGGAGTCATTTATATCATTTACATGGATGGTGTATTTTCCCCCCATTAATGTATGTGTGTGTGTTTTTGCTCTAGCAGTCTCAGGACACACCCTCGTGGCCCATCACTCACAGACACCGCTCTGTCTGTCTGTCTGTGTGTGTGTGTGTGTGTGTGTGTGTGTGTGTGTGTGTGTGTGTGTGTGTGTGTGTGTGTGTGTGTGTGTGTGTGTGTGTGTGTGTGTGTGTGTGTGTGTGTGTGTGTGTGTGTGTGTGTGTGTGTGTGTGTGTGTGTGTGTGTGTGTGTGTGTGTGTGTGTGTGTGTGTGTGTGTGTGTGTGTGTGTGTGTGTGTGTGTATGTATGTATGTATGTACGTATGTACGTATGTACGTGTATGGCCCCGGAGTGGGGGTGTGTATCGGCGCGGACATGACAGATTACACCATGATTGGAGCCAGAGCATGATGGATGAGCAGGCCTATTAGATACATTCATTCATATTACGTTGACACACACAGGAACACACATACATATACACACGTTCTGCCTGGGTGCAAACAAAGAAACTAAGATGAATATTAACTCCATATGTTGTTTCGAAGACATCATCAGGCTCCTGCATCCTGGCACTTGATGTTTACATTTTAGAGCCTCAAGTCTGCTTGGATCTATAGACCGCGAACCAGATCTGTAGACCGCGAACCAGATCTATAGACCGCGAACCAGATCTGTAGACCGCGAACCAGATCTATAGACCGCGAACCAGATCTGTAGACCGCGAACCAGATCTGTAGACCGCGAACCAGATCTGTAGACCGCGAACCAGATCTGTAGACAGCGAACCAGATCTGTAGACCGCAAACCAGATCTATAGACCGCAAACCAGATCTGTAGACCGCGACCCAGATCTGTAGACCGCGACCCAGATCTGTAGACCGCGACCCAGATCTATAGACCGCGACCCAGATCTATAGACCGCGACCCAGATCTATAGACCGCGACCCAGATCTATAGACCGCGACCCAGATCTATAGACCGCGACCCAGATCTATAGACCGCGACCCAGATCTATAGACCGCGACCCAGATCTATAGACCGCGACCCAGATCTATAGACCGCGACCCAGATCTATAGACCGCGACCCAGATCTATAGACCGCGAACCAGATCTATAGACCGCGAACCAGATCTATAGACCGCGAACCAGATCTATAGACCGCGAACCAGATCTATAGACCGCAAACCAGATAGTGTTTTTTTGTGCTGAAGAAACTTTTAAATGTTTGTCTTTTACTAGATGCTCTTATCCAGAGCTTACAGGACCAATTAGGGTTAAGTGTCTTGGTCAAGGGCACAGACAGATTTTTCCCCTACTGTAGTCGGCTTGGGGATTCGAATCGGCGACCTTTCAGTTACTGGCCCAAAGGTCTTAATCACTAGGCTACCTACCGCCTGACTTCTACCAATAAACCCCCCAAAAATGTGACCAACATATCTACTTTAATGGGGTGTTTTATGTTTTACCTCGAGTCTGAGGAGAGGACTCTGGCTCTGTTAGAGAGTACTGTAGGAGATTGCATTACTGCAGAGCAGAGCGGCTGTAAACAATGTTCTGTTACTGTAATGTGCTGTTCTGCTGTGCCCTGATGGTAAGGGCTGCCAGGAACAAAGAGCTGTGTGCCTCCCTCCACACACACACACACACACACACACACACACACACACACACACACACACACTTCTTCTCCAACTCCTGAACTCTGTCTCCCATTATCTCTGGGAAACGGTCCAAGTAGCTCAGTTTACAGATTATACAGGTACAATAAGAGGGAGAAGAGAGAGAGGTCTGTGACATGGACACTCACCCTGCAATAGGAAAGAATCAAAAGGACCCCCGCTACAGACCAGTGGGCGGTATAGAGGAGTGGAGGAAAGAGGGGTAGAGGAGAGAGAAGGAGTGAAGGAGAGGGGGAGGATAGAGGAGAGGGGCTCACGTAGGGGTAGGTTTGGTCAGAGAGGTTGAGGGAGAGAAGGAAGAGTGGAGAGATGAGGAGGAGAGTGGCTCCTGGGTGGGTGTAGGTTGGGTTAGAGGAGTTGAGGGAGAGAAGGAGGAGTGGAGAGATGAGGAGGAGAGTGGCTCCTGGGTGGGTGTAGGTTGGGTTAGAGGAGTTGAGGGAGAGAAGGAGGAGTGGAGAGATGAGGAGGAGAGTGGCTCCTGGGTGGGTGTAGGTTGGGTCAGAGGAGTTGAGGGAGAGAAGGAGGAGTGGAGAGATGAGGAGGAGAGTGGCTCCTGGGTGGGTGTAGGTTGGGTCAGAGGAGTTAAGGTGATGTTGTCCCCTAGCCATGGGAGAAGGATTATAGAGATGAGATTAGAAACCACACTGGGACATCAACAGTTGACGCTACGAATATAATGAAATGTATGCATTTCTATGGTAGTCATCCTATTTCTATGGACTGACCGGGCTAAACCAAGCAGCTCAACTATCAACTACCAGAATCCACCACGGAGGGAAACACAATGTGGATACTTGCCAAGTGCAGGCCATTTCAGTACAGTGGAATTCAGAGTGTGGTCTCACTCCTGGGAGCTCTTATGAAGCTTCTGGAGAGATGTGTTGCCTAACAGAAGGAGAAGATCATGGGGAGGCAGGTAGCCTAGTGGTTAGTGTTGGACTAGTAACCGAAAGGTTTAGCAGATCGAATCCCCAAGGTGACAAGGTAAAAATCTGTCATTCTGCCCCTGAACAAGGCAGTTAACCCACTGTCCCTAGGCCGTCATTGAAAATAAGAATTTGTTCTTAACTGACTTGCCTAGTTAAATAAAGGTAAAATAAAAAAATAAAAATCAGTATCAATATCAGAGTCATACCATCAGTATCTCCTCAATCTTCTCCAGTCCGTCTCCTCTGTGCTGGAGCCAACCCATTCAGACGGACAGCTGTGTGAGCAGTGGGTGTATGAAAGACAACACTCTCTCCTCCAGATAAGAGAGCGAGAGAAATGAGAAAGGCCGGGCTTGAGCCCAGGAGGAGAGGGAGTGTGTGGCTTTAGCTGCTTAGACGGATGCATTTCCGCTGTACAGAAAGAAGCACTGGTCGAGGCTGTCATCTCAAGCGTTGTGTAATCAGTCCCTTTTAGAGAGAACATACTCTTAGTAATCACGGGCACCTAAAG